>NC_041391.1:231743457-231820096 GCF_002162155.2 Triticum dicoccoides
CAGTAACCCCCCATGTCGCCTCCCCTGGCAGGGCGACCGGGGGCCTTCTCCCCGCCTCCTCCCAGTGCACCCCCCTCCTTCTCCCCTCCCGCCGCCGCCGGCGTAAGCCATCGGGCCTTGCTCGCGTGGTGCCGCTGGCGGCGGCCCCGTTCTCCTCCCCTCCCCCTCGCGTGGCGCTGTGGCTCGGGCGATGGCGGCCAGCGGCGGTGCACCCAGGCTGGCAACGGATCCGGCGGCAACTCGTCTTCACAGGTGGTGCGGCTCCGGGTGGCGAGATGGCGGTGGTGCAGCTGCTTGGCTGCGGGGTGGCATGATGGCTGGCGACGGAGCCCTTATGGCCCAGATCTGGGCCCTTTTGGGCCCATCTGGGTCTAGGTGGGCCTGGTGTGTGCTTTCCGACGTCATCTTCGGCGGATGGAAGTGTGGCTTGGGCTGGGGGTGGCAGAGACGGTGGCGCGTGTATTGCAGCGCAGCATCGGGAGCTTCACGAGCCCGCTTCGGGCTCGGCCGGGCAGGGGTACCTGGTTTGCTCCTATGCTACATCCGGCCGGTCACCGCCGAGGGTGGTGGAGATTGTCCCCTCCCACATGGCCGCTGACCCTGCTGTCGGTGTCAAAACCGGCGGATCTCGGGTAGGGGGTCCCGATCTGTGCATCAAGGCTGATGATAACAAGAAGGGACACAGATGTTTACCCAGGTTCGGGCCCTCTCGATGGAGGTAAAACCCTACTTCCTGCTTTATTAATATTGATGATATGGGTAGTACAAGAGTAGATATACCACGAGATCGTTGAGGCTAAACCCTAGGAGCTAGCCTATGATGGTATGATTGTAATTGTGATCGGCCTTCTAAGGACCAACCTCTCCGGTTTATATAGACACCGGAGAGGGCTAGGGTTTACATGGAGTCGGTTACAAGGAAGGAAATATAATATCCGGATCGCCAAGCTTGCCTTCCACGCCAAGGAAAGTCCCATCCGGACACGGGCCGAAGTCTTGAGTCTTGTGTCTTCACGCTTCAATAGTCCGGACGTTGTACATAGTCCGGCTGTCCGGATACCCCCTTATCCAGGACTCCCTCAGTAGCCCCTGAACCAGGCTTCAATGACGATGAGTCCGGCGCGCAGTATCGTCTTCGGCATTGCAAGGCGGGTTCATCCTCTGAATACTCCAAAGTGGTTATCGAACACGTAAACCGTGTCTGGATCTGCAAGAGGATCTTCGTATGGTATAGATCTGATTTGCTGGCAATCTTCATCCGTCGTGCCCTTGCATCATGGCTCGGTCCAATGTGAACCAACGCTTCCTATCCCACAACCACTCGTGTTACGAGGCGATTTTATTGGCACGTCCCATCGAGGCAGAGATCGTGTCTCTTTTATTGCGGGATTTTCCATCAATATGAGCGTGTGTGACCCCACGATGGCGGTTGGTATTACCCCGTGTGTTTTTGGATAAGCCTCAAACGGTCACACCGGGGACTCTTGATATTCACCCTTTATATAAAGGGGTCGAGACCTACGCCTCTTTTTTCACCTTCATCGCGCCTTCTCGCACCTCAAGTTCTATCACCCAAAACCTAAGCTCCACCCCTCCGGAATCCTCCAATATGTCCGGATCTGATCCTCAAGGCCGGTGGGTCGCCTCCTCGATTGAGGAGAAGGACATTGCAAAGCTTAGGGAGGTCGGATATCTAACCGCAGATATCCAGCACAGGCTTCCTGCTCCAGGGCAGGTCATCCCCATGCCGAAGCCCAACGAGTGTGTTGTCTTTGTCCCACACTTTCTCCATAGTTTGGGTTTCACCCTCGATCCTTTCGTGAGGGGGCTCATGTTCTGTTATGGGTTGGATTTTCATGATCTGGCTCCAGACGCTACCCTCCACATCTTATCATTCATTATCGTGTGCGAGGCTTTTCTCCACATCACCCCACACTTCGGCTTATGGCTAGGACCTTTAATGTGAAGCCGAATATGATCGGGGGGCGACATGTGGAGTGCGGAGGTGCCATAATAAGCAGAAACACCGACACCCCATGGCCGGAGGGTTCTTTTCCAGAAGTATCTGATGTATGGCAGCTGAGGTGGTTTTATGTCACGGCTCCCAGAGGCACAAAGTGGGCTGCCGCCCCGGAATTTCGCTCGAGCCCTCTGTCATAGTTGGCGTCTTGGACAGACGTAGGGCGGAATTGGGGACCCGCTGGTGATATACCAGTACTGCAGAATCGCATCCGGGAGCTTCTTGCAAGGGATGTTAATCTCGTCAGCATAATGCAAGTGATGTTGATCCGGCGGATGTTGTCGTGCCAACGCCGGCCTCTCCGGATGTGGGAGTTCAATCCTGAGGGTCCACGGACCGTCAAGCACTTATTCAGCCTGAAGCTCGAAGAGATGTGCAAATTATTCTTCGGATGGAAAGTAACGTGTCCGGACACCACCGAGGATGCGGGCCTAAGCTGCAATCGCCTAGACACTCGAGTAAGTAGCCTTGATAACGGACACCCTGTTTTGTATTTATCATGATTGTTTATTCCAAAAATCATCCGCGTCTAGGAATTGCTCAGCAAGGCGAAGAGAATCAGCTGTCCGGTGCCACTTCCCGAAGGCTCGCCCGCTCCCACCATGGCCAAGATGATTGACCGAGTACTCAGCAAGATGCCCTCGGCGAAAGGCGAGGCGAGGGATGAAAAATCCGAACCCCATATGCTACGCATCCGAACCGGGGGAGTTGCTACCTCCCCCAAGGAGGATAGTCAGGGAGGAGAGGTCGAGGCCTCCTCCCCGCGCTGGAAGAAGAGGGCCGCCTCTGAAGATTTGGAGGCAGAGATGCCCAAATTGGGGAAAAAGGCATCCCCAGGGGGCCATGCCCCGACAGGCACCCTCACCGCACCATGCCCTCCAACGGGCCAGCCCTCCACCGAGTTGTAAGTCAATCTACAATCTAAAGGTACTGCGCTTCTCCTTGGTCAGTAACCAGGATTAAAATTTTTGCAGTCCGGCAAACAGCTCCTCTCAAAAGGGTTCGTCTTCGGGGGACCTTCCTCCGGAGATGATGGAGAGCGAGACCCCACCCCCTTCTCCGACTCATGGAGCGGGTGACACCGAGGTGTCGTCACGGATGAGTCCAGATCCGATGAATCCGGCAGTTAATTCATCAGCTGCCCTGCACCCGGAGCACCTGGCTGCAACGGGGGGCGATGGGAAGAGTTCGGCGCAGTTCTATGTCCGGCTGGTCGTGCTAACGGGCTTGCTAGAGCGAGCTGTGCTCTCGGAGGAGCACCACTCATTAATGAGCGCGGTGCTTAAAAAGATTTCATCCGCTACGAGCGGTTTGAATGAAGCATTCACAAGCCTGCTCAAAGGCTTTGAGGTATGTAATGGAGAATCCACTGTTTCTTTAATTGTGAGGCACGTGCTAGGTGTGCTCCATATAGACAGTAGCCCCTGAGACTCTGGTTGCCCGCCTTAGGCGGCAAACGGGGGATCATAAACCAAAGATTTATGTTGTAAATATGTGCAGGTACCCGTGGGACCGGCCGCCGGCCCGTCCATTGAAGTGGCCGAACTGACGAGGCAAATTGGTTCGCTTGATGCCGATATCACTCTGATGAATGAGCGGCTGGAGAAATCGCAAGGTATGTGTCATGTCTTTCCTGCATAGGAAAATATTTAAGGTGGCATATAGTAATGTAATATGTTCTGACTGCAGATGGTGCTGCTGCCGTGGAGGCCCTGAGGTCGGAGCTTGCTCTAGCCAAGGAGCAAGCCCGAATGAGCAATGTGGCTGCCCTAAAGGCGGCCGAGGAATTGAGAGCCGAATAGGCTGCTCATCGCCGAAGCGAGGAAAAGATAGCCGAAATGGCTATTGAGTTTAAAAATGCCACCGACCGGTATGAGCTCCTGAAGAAGGAGCATGAAGATAAATCGGCTGACTTGAGCAAGGCACTGAATGCCACCAAGGAAATACGGACCGAGCTCAGGGGTGCGCGGGAGGAGCTTTAACAGGCCAGCAAAATAGCGGCTGGAGGCTCCTATTTGCTGCGGACGAAGTTCTTCGATTCGAAGTACGCTCCCCTTGATGGACGCTGGAGCTCGCCGGACGCATATGTGGACCTGGCAAAGAGTACGGCTGATGTTGTGGAGTTCTTCAAAGATTGGGGTGAAAAGGAGGTGGAGAAGCTTTTCTTGTCGCAGTTCAATGCTCCACTCGCCCGCTGCCATTAAGTGATAAGATGGCTGCTGTGGCGGAGCTTCACAGGTTGTCCGGCTTGCGATGTGGTCTGTAATAGACCATCTTTGGCCGCAGGGGCCTAAGCTGGAAAGCTACTTTGGTATGGTGCAGTAGTTCCTTGGGGCCGTGCCTCGGATCGATGCCATGAGGCGGTCGGCATGCGTAGAGGGTGCTCGGATGGCCCTTGCCCGCGTTAAAGCGTACTGGACGAATATGGATGCCACAATGATAGCGTCTCAGGATTCGGTGGGGGGCCAATATCCAGCCTGGCACTACTTGGCGCAGGTCACAGAGGGTGCCCGCCTGATAGAGGCGCAGTGCCCGAAGAATCTCTTATTCGAATGATGATTCAAATCATTGTAAAAACTATGTTTATTTTTATTAGAAGATTATATTTATAATGTTTGTTTGAAAATATGATTGTGTCCCCTGTGCGGCCGCTTATATATATATATATATATATATATATATATATATATATATATATATATATATATGGGTAATCCGAAAGTTAGCAGTCGTTGGCTTCAGCCCCCACGCATACAATGCGGGGGTGTTCGCAAAAAAAATGTGCCTAATCACTCTTTATCCAACGTATTGGTCCAGTAAGGAGGTGATCGCACGTCGAACTAGGCAACCGGACTATATAGCTGTAACACTTTCGCTTAGCCGCGGGATTCTAACGTTGAGGCTACTATGTAGCCCCTGGTACCTTCGCGTGCATCCGAATACGAGCGCATATGTACCTGGCCGTGAAATGGCCCTTCGTTAATGCGGAGGAATCCTAGAGATTCCGGTGAGTCGTCGAGTGGTTGACCAGTCTCTCGTTGTATCATGACAGTCAGTTTTCGGCTTTCTTTACTGAGGTGCTCATCCAGGATAACCAGGGCACAATCGCAGTAGTTCTCCTTTGGCCACCTTAGCCGATAATAATGAAACGTAAGGCGGCAAACCCAGGAGCCAGGAAAACCCAACATTTGACCAAAGACATGATTCAGAACTGATGCATATAAGGCCAAACTCGTGACGCCGAACACTCCCGAAGGTATTCGGACTTTATAACAGATGATGGGCTCAAGAATGCCCATTCATTATAAACCCTGTATTTCTAGGTACGTGCGTTAATCTGTCATGGCTAGATGCCAAAAACAGTAGTATCCTCTGTGGGTATGGAACCCATGGGATGGTTAAACAACAAGAGGCAATAGAAAAGGTTTACACAGGGGCTTAATCTAAAAAGAAACTTGTTGAACGGGGCCCTGCTGCACGTCTGTGCCTTTGTCTCTGTTGTGCCGCATCCTGGAAGGGTATCGCACGAACGTTGTCTACAGAAAAGGGAAACTCATAGGAGAGTGCAACGTAAGTATGCGATAGATAGTAAAAAAGTAAGATGTTGGCCTGCCAATAAGGTTGAGCCAAATGTGGGGCTTTATTATTAGCCCCTGGTGTCCACTATAGGATTGCATATACAGTGCCCTGGTTTGGTATGGGCTGCCGGACCCGTCGAACCGTGTCCGTGGTCTTAATGACCCGTCATATTTTTGTTAGAGGCCGCTTATAGTCCGGCCGCTAGGGCCATTGCGTATTCCTCTGCGTGCGAAGAGTGCTCTGTTATTCCGCTAATAGTGATGACGCCGCGTGGACTGGGCATCTTAAGTGTAAGGTAGCCATAGTGTGGCACTGCGTTGAAGCGGGCGAAGGCCGTTCTTCCAAGCAATGCTTGATAGCTGCTTTGGAAGGGTGCGATGATGAAGACTAGTTCTTCACTTCTGGAGTTGCCTGGAGAGCCAAATGTTACCTCCAGTATGATGGAGCCCCTGCTGTAGGCTTCAACGCCTGGTATCACCCCTTCAAAGGTGGTGTTAATCTTGCTGATTCTGGATGAGTCTATCCCCATCCTGCGGACAGTGTCCTCATATATTAAGTTGAGATTGCTGCCGCCGTCCATGAGGACATGAGTGAGATGGTATCCGTCGATTATTGGGTCAAGCACCAAGGCGTTTGATCCTTCACGCCGAATACTAGTTCGGCCGTCCAGGCGATCAAAAGTGATCGAACAAGACATCCAGTAGTTAGGTGTGGGTACGATGGGCTCTATATCGCGCGCGCCTTTATGGGCGCTTTCGTGCCTTCCCAAGGATGTGCGAGTCGTGTGGATCATATTCACTGTTTTAACCTCTGGCGGGAATTTTTTCTATCCCCCAGTGTTCGACTGGCGAGGTTCATCCTCGTCTTCACTTGGTGTTTCCCTTTCCTTGTGTTCGGGTTTAGTTTGCCGGCTTGCTTGAAGACCCAGCACTCTCTGTGCGTGTGGTTCGTAGGTTTGTCGGGGGTGCCATGAATTTGGCATAGTCTGTCTAGAACTCTGTTCAGACCGGACGGTCCTTCTTTACTGCCTTTAGATTGCTTATTTTGCTGGTTAGGTCGAGAGCCCCTGAATCCGGCATTAACCGTTGTGTTATCCGGACTCTCTTCCTTGTTTTGGCGTTTATTTTTATTACGTTGTGGCTTCCCGTTGCCATCCCTTATTTCAGATGTGCTGGGGTCGTTGGTGCCTTTACGGGCTAGCCAGATATCCTCTTCCATGCAAAAGCGGGTCATAAGGCTTGTTAGGGATGCCATTGTCCTTGGCTTTTCTTGGCCGAGGTGTCTGGCGAGCCACTCGTCACGGATGTTGTGTTTGAATGCCACTAAGGCTTCGGCATCCGGACAGTCAACGATTTGATTCTTCTTAGTGAGGAATCTGTTCCAAAGCTTGCGGGCGGACTCTCCGGGTTGTTGGATTATGTGACTTAAGTCGTCAGCATCCGGAGGCCGGACATAAGTCCCTTGAAAATTGGCCCTGAAAGCATCCTCTAGTTCCTCCCAGCTCCCGATTGAATTTTCGGGGAGGCTTTTCAACCAGTGCCGAGCTGGTCCCTTCAGTTTGAGGGGAAGGTATTTGATGGCGTGGAGGTCATCCCCAGGAGCCATGTGTAGTGGAGGATAAAGTCCTCGATCCAGACCCCTGGGTCTGTTGTTCCGTCACATCACTACAAAAAAAATACACTTCCGTGATGATACGTGTTTCTCACAGTAGGTCGCGTTTTTTGTCATGCATGTACATCCATGAAAAATTTATGACAGAATCAAGATAGTCATACATGTGCTGTCGTAGAAGTGTTCCATGACATTACCAAAATTATCATCATGGAAGTGTCCACTTCCATGACGATAAATCGCGCGTCACAGAAGTGCTTTCGTCAAGGGTGACCGACACGTGGCATCCACCGTAACGGAACGCCGTTAAGCTATCGGGTCGGATTTTGGATCCGATAACCCGTTAACAGCCCCGACCAATGAGAAATTTCCACGTGTAAAATTCTGATTGGCCAAAGGGAACACCTGTCAGCTCGTCAGTGGGCCAGATGTCGCCCGTCCATTGGAGGAGACATGCCTATGGTACGTTGACATGTGGCTGGGCCCAACAGAGGCCCATATAGGTTAAAAAGGCTGGCCCAGTCAAAGGCCCGTAGAACTTAATCAGGTGCTAGTGGGCCAGCCCAATAACGGCCTGCTTAATAAAGGCCCATTTACATCCCGAAACCAGATCTGGCCCGTTAATTGTTTGCCCAATATTTGGGCCCATTTACGGCCCGAAGCTAGATCTGGCCCGTTAATTGTTCGCCCAATATTTGGGCCCATTTGCGGCCCAAAGCCAGATCTGGTCCGTTAATTGTTCACCGGATATTCGGGCCCAACTACAGCCCAGTGACTTTCGGCCTGTTAGAGGCCTGATGTAGACATGGGCCCATTTCAGCCCGGTGTGACTTTCGGCCTGGGAATGGCCCGTGCTGCCCATGGGCCATATATGGTCTAACGGGACATCGGGCCCACTAACGGCTCATGCTAAAGGTGGCAACAATTAAGCCCAACGTGACTTTGGGCCTGTTAAAGGCCTGTCGCGTAATTCGGCCCGTTGATGCCTGTACTAAGCTTTCGGCCTCTTAAAGTCCCATGATATCAGTGGGCCAACTAAGGCCCGAGATATGTTTCGGCCTGGTAACGGCCCGTGAGCTAACTGGGCCCATAACGGCCCAGTCTACATTTCGGCCTGCTGAAGGCCCGTGGACGACTAGTGAAAACTGAGGCCCAACATGCATTTTGGCCTGCTAAAGGCCCGTGGTTTCATCTCGGTCGTAATAGGCCAGTACAATATTCAGCCTGTTAATGGCCCAACGCTACCTGGGCCGAACTAAGCGCTGGGTCGACAAAAGGCCCAACTAAAATATAGGCCGGTGTAAGTTTGGGCATGGCGCAATGTGTGAAGGCCCCAATCATTCAGGCCCAAGAAAGACGCAGGTCGGCCCAATTGTGGCCCGTTATCGAATGTTTCGGCCCGGTCGACTACATCTGATTTTTTTTCAGATAGCGAATGATGGCAGTAACTAGTAGGAATTAAGAACAAACCTACTCTACACAATAAATAAATTACGGCATAGTAACTAAGAATAAACCTACACTATACAATAAAGGATTTAAGGTATATTACATCCACTGGGCATCGAAGTTCGCCACCAGTGATCATAAAGCGCAACGGAGAAGCAGATTACAAAAACGGGGCACCATTGCAGCGTAACAAAATAATACTGAACCGAGACCACTTCCAAGACAGTTCAAGAAAGGTTAGCCTTGCGGGGGAACTGCTGCGCAAGCTGCTGAGCAAGGCTGTGAGACCGGCCTAGCATGTCGGTCATAGCTTCCAGGTGTAGCTGTTTAGCGATGAGGTTCTCATTCGTGTTCTCCGCAATCTTTCTTAGAGATGGGACTTCAAGTCGAAGTTGAGTTGCAGAATGCCTTTCTGCTAGAACTTGGGACTGAAGAGGTCGAACTGATTCAGACAACGAATTCTGTGAGCTTGTCTGACTGTTAGTCTCAAGTAACTTGAACACTGCATCAAGATAAGACTTTGGGGTTGTCTCGCTATCTTCAAGATGTTTTGCCTTCTTTGCTGCAATATATGTTGGGTTTGTCTCACAGCCTTCAGCAGACTTGTGCATGCCATCAGGCATATCACCCTGAAACAAAGCAGAGAGACGACGGGTTTTGCACGTGTATAAACAAAGATGATAACTGTTCTGTCAATTCTATCCAATTTCAAATTAGAAAATAAAGAGTAAGTTCAAAATATCGTAGCATAATTTGGCATTGTTCATAATGCAGGGAGCTTCACCACACTACTGGATTACCATGTCAACATAACAAGCATAGATGAAGGGCAAAGAAAATCATTGTATCTATTTTGGATAATGTGCATGGCATGTTGTTCATATCATCAGCCACATCACTAAGATAAAACAGGAGATGACAAGGTGCAAACGTGGGCTGCTTCACCACACACTGGATTATAGATCCACAAAACCAAGCATACATATAGGGAGTATTAAGTAATGTGCATGGTATGAATAAGAAATTTGGTTTTACAAGTAAAACTTAGAACTTACGGTTCTTACGAACATGCATTTTGGTAGAAACAGCAAACTAAACAGCAGTAAATGATAGGGAGTATGAGCAAATTAAACAGCAGTTGAGGATAAAGGCTTTAGAAGGACTGACTTACATTAACAGTTAACACCAGCTTTATAATGCCCTTCTCCATGTCAAGGGAAGGATAACTCAAGAATTTCAGCACAGAATCTTCTTCATAAGCATTGCTTGTACTCTACATTTTGTAGAGAGTAATTATAGATATGATAATACTGGAAGGGATAGAGGATAATGAAGATAAGATGTAGATTGATGCTACATAATCAACTACCAATCCCTGGAAGTACAAGCGTTACAGGACAAAATGTACTGACAAGAGCAATGGGCTACACTTCTGCACTGGCATTGTCTGTGTATTCTACTTGTTGGTAAGATTAAATATACATCTGATCTTTTTTAGTAAATGGTGGGCGAGGGAGATAAGATGCAGAATGCTACAAAATGAACCAATCCCTCTTCCCATAATACAAGAGTGTTTTGAACACTGGTGTACTGTACAAAACATTCTTATATTATGGGACGGAGGGAGTAGCTGTTAATGTAAGTACAGTGATAGACCACATTCAGTCCTTACAAGAGGACTGCAGAGCTAAACCTCTTCAAAATCATTGGGTTGATTCTAAATTTGTGTAAGAGTCCATACGGATCTTATAATGTCCACCAAATGGGCGATTATGAGGCTAACATGTGCAGTGATGCTACATAATCAAACAGCTATGAAAGTAAGTATGGTCATACAGGGCAAGAGGTACTCACGAGAGCAATGCAGTGTGCAGTATAGTTGCGAGATTCTGTGGTCCCTTGAGAACGAATGTTCTTCTGCTAACAGTTTTCGTACAAGTGAGACATTAAGGCAAATGCAGAAATGTAGTTCAAATTGTGATGTGATATCATAGAAAGTACCTTACGCTGCAGCCGAGACCAATGTGTAACAAGATTATTCCAATCACTGTCGGATAAATGTAGCACCGGAGACTTTACAGAAATTTCGTTCAGAGGCTTGCCATCGAAGTGCGCTTGCCTCAGGTAGGAACGATACTTCATCAACGAGTGCTTGAAAAGCACAACCAACTCTTGCTCGTCATCACAATCCAGTTTGCTCCTTGCCTATTTAAAAGAATGAAATCTTGTGTCTTCTGTCAGTAGAAACATATGCAGTAATGACCATGAATAACATTAGTACATTACTTATGCGTAAGTTGCGGAGGAAGACTAGAAATTGTTCTGTGTCTGCGGTATAATCTTTCCATGAAGGAAAGATGCGCACAAAGTTCCTAACAACAACATAAGCTTCATCTTCTAAACTGGGAAGAAATGGAACAGGGGTCCTATTTGCTGCAATTGGGGCTCTCTCTAGTTCGAAAAGGGATTTGGCAACTGGATTTGGTGTACTCTTTGCTGGAATGGGGGTTTTGCGTCGTACAGCTGGTGCTATGTCAACTGGCATAATCATACTATTTGCTGCAGTTGGGGTCTGCTGAGTTGGGGCATCAGAAATGACCAGTGTAGTAGGGATAGAGTCTTCTAGAGTTGGGGTATTTTGTGGGTCAGGTGATATTGCAACTACACCTAATGGGCTATTTGATTTATCAGGTGCCACTACCTTTTCCAAATACTTTGCTTGTGCTCCTCCATGATCAGCAATCGCCCTCTTCCTTTTGAACGTCTGATACACAAGAACAGCATTTGAATGGATAAATATGGTATGATGACAGATGGAATATGTACTGAAAATGGATAGGCAGGGCGTATTCACATACACGATGTGTACACTAAGCTAATGGCAGTTCAACAAAGTAGAAGCAATGCAAAGCATCAGTTGCAAGATATGTGCGAGCAATGTAACCTTGGAAAGTTAGAGCAAGTACCTTGATGGGTGAATAAGATAGGGCATCTTCCTCTGACTCCTCCACTAGGGAGCTACATTGACTTAGGTCTCCCTCTAGCTCAGAATCACTGTTAGGATCATATTCTGAGCATGAATCTGTAGGTGGAGAGCGTTTGCATTGCATTGCATCCAGACTTGATTTTCAGTCCCTTAATGCCAAGTTTGACAGCCATGGCATTGTTCTGGTTTATTCTTTTCATGCGCGCAAGCTCATAATCATTATGATGTTGTTCAGAATCTGAGATTCATGAAAACATAAAAAGTAGTCAGATTATCTATGGAATGCATTGCGGATTCAACTCGGAGAGTGTCTCCCTATAAACCCCTGCAGGTGCAAAGTTCACCTCCCCAACCGTGCTGACCAGACCACACACAGAAATACAAACCCCTTATGTCTCTATAATAGGCAGGCACACATTTCAAAACTGAAGTAGGAACATTAGAATCATATGAAATTCGTATTTGAACAAATAAACTAAGCAATTATGAGTGGCGTAATGTTTAGCTTCAAGGATGGAGTGTTGGTAGTGCGACACAAAGCAAGTAGGCAGATTGTATTCCATGTAAAAGATCGAAACCTATGTAAAAGCTGGAAATGACACTTTCTTTCTATACAATGCAGTGTTCGTTACCCACACATGATGGAAGAGATCACGTAGAGAAATACTATTCACTCAGGTCTACGGTTCCAGTATTTATAAACAGGGTGGTCCACCCTAAAAGAATACTGACAACAAATATGACAAGGCAAGCATAGATGTAGTGAATCAATCATTTACTTGTGAGCTTATTAGGACAAGTATGCAGAATTGTAACTGCAGTAAGAGACCGTCCAAAATCAGAATGAAGAAGTTTGTCTAGCACTTATTGTTTGCAACTAATCGACGTGAATAATTGGATATTATATCGAATGAATAAGAAAGACAAGTAAAATTGTCAACAAACCTGGCTTGCAGTAGTAATCTGGGTCAATGTCACTATGACCAACAATCCAAAATGACTAGTTTCTGTTCCGAAGGCCGGAATTTTGAAAACCCTATGAACTTTAGAGGTACTAAAGATTACCGAAATACATCTGAACCATTAAGTGTAGGTAGCACTGAGCACACAACAAACCCTAATGACAGTCCTGCCTAATGAGTAATGAATCAATTAGAAAATAGGTGATGAAAAGTGGTTGCTGAGTGTTGAGGACGTATCTCAGGATAAATCGGGTTGGCTTGGTGGGTGCTGCACGCCTGAGCCCTGAACGGACTGGGAAGGTAGGCACGGCAGCGCACCCGGGCAGTGGTGACGCTGTTGGGAGAGTAGCTCCTGGCCTCCTGTTAGTCCGGCGTCTCCTCCTAGAGTCATGCGTCCGGGGACGGCAAGTCGCCGGCGAGGCACACGGCTGGGGGCGAGTAAAGATCGGAAGCGCGCAGCAGAACAGAGGGGAATCAGGGCCTGGGACAACCCAAAATCCCAGGGTGGGCCGGCCCACCGTGGGCACCCTGTAGAGATGCACACCCGAGCGGCGAACATGCATTTTCGAAACTAATTTAGGAACATTTAGCTGACCAATTAAACAACTCTGTTTTAATAATATCAGATTCGTATTTGAACATCTAAGCTTGTTTAGCTTGATGCGTGGAGCAGTGTTATTATGACACGAAGCACGTATTCTGATCGTATAGTGATCATAAAAGGGGGAAACTCTAAGCATATTTTTTTAGAAAAAGAGGGTTTTCCCTCCGATTTCTATTAAATAAACCACCACGGAACCAACATGATCAATTAAACCCTAAGCATGACCAATTAAACTGTATTATGGATGTGCCATGGCAGATTTGAAGCTGCAAACTGGAGAAATGATATTTAGCATCCATTGTTTGCTTCGAACTAAGAACTAAATTCTAAGAGCTGAAAAGAAAGTAGAGTAACCAAGTTAAGATCTATTTTCCGATTGAGATCAAAAAGTTGAGGAGATATGAAGTACCACCTCTCTTGCGGCTCCGTGTAGGCATCGGGGGTGTGATGGATGTCGGTGGCGTTGAAGCAGATTTGCGATGGTAGACGGGTGCATCGGGGGATAAGTCCCGTTGCGGTGGAAGAGAAGGTCGTGTGAGCGGCCCGGCAAAGAGGACAACGGCACCGATGAAGAGAGAGGATGCGATGCAAGGCTATTGGTCTGTTGCCGTGGATGAGAAACGTCCATCTCTAGCAGTGGACGACGCGGTCTTGGTAGGCGCTCCGGCATGGTGGAGGACGGTGGCGATGGATGTGGTGGAGGACGGCGGCGATGGATGGGGTGGCGGACGGAGGCTGGTGTGGGGATGGGGTGTTCTAGCGCAGACGGTGTATGAATGGGAAAATGGAGGGAGAGGTACGGGGAACCATGTTTTTGGGACGCGCCTGTCTGAAATATGGGAAAGTTACGAACTTAGCCCCCGTTTAAAATTTGGACGTCTCGTCGGTTGGGGATAGGACGGTAATCTCGCATCTCGCCAATATTTTCCCAAAGCGATTTCGGGCGAGGAGAGGGTGGTTGGCGCCCATGGTTGGCGCCCATGGTGTATGAACGGGGCTAACAGGTAGGGCGGTTGTGTCACGTCTGAGTGAAGTTACAAACCTGCCCCTATTGAAAATATTTGCCTACATCGATTTCGGCCGAGTCGAGTTTGGTTTGCCCCCCACCGTGAATGAATGGGGAATGGAGGGAGAAACAGAGGTCTTTCGGACGAGCTTGAATCAAATGTGTTTTTCCGCCCATGTTTGACGCCCACCGTGTCGGAATGGGCTCAGAGGCGGTCGTGTCACGTCTAATTGAAGTTACTAACCTACCCCTATTTAGAGCAGTGAAAATCGGGCTGATGGATTGTCCGTGTAATGGGTAGACAGTAATTTCCATCTCCCAAACACTTGGCTTCGGGCAGCCAACGTGGGAGTGGACATTTTGCAGCTTCTTTCGATATTTGGGACAATAAGCATCCACGTTTACCCTGGCAACTAAATTTGAATCCATTTTGTATTCCTATATGAATCTTTATAAATCGTTCTATGTGTTTTTATATATCTTCAAAAGGATGACAAAGATGTATTCCACTGTCATATATGAATATGGTTTACAAATGTCGATACTCAAATTCAGAAACTAGTATCCAGTTTAAGGTGAATTCAAATATTTGTAACACTTCATGTCCAACTCAAATGTCACACGTAGCATAATGTGTACTCCCATTTAGATATGTACACAAGCGATGTATCAAGATTCAAATACCGAGTCAATCAACTAAGAATGTACAGAACTAACAGACATATAAACACTTATAGAGTATATGGATCAATAATATCAACTAACATACATAAGCCAGGCCGTTGTACTTTTTTTGGCTACAACATCATCTTTTTTTAGCCAGCATCTTGGCCCTTTCCGATGCGTGCCATGGTCCATCTATACTACTACTATTGCTGAATACACATTCAGCCCGATTGGCATATTTGTAGGTCTGGCACAGCAATCCAAATGAAATGTCTCCGAGTCTTATCGATTAATATAGACTTGTGCTCAAATAAAATTACAAACCAAAAAACAAAAAAAAATTATTACATGATCTCTAAAACAAATGGTTTGATTGATTACATGAACAGACAACGCAAAGGTTATTCAACTATGGAAAGATCATTTCACCTATGATTTACCAAGTAGGAATTTAATTTCCTTTTTTCCTTCAGGACCTTAACAATCTGGTCAGTCTCATCTTGCTTCGTTTTGAAATCCACCAAATATTTAATGGTTGTCTTGAGTACTGCTTGTGATTGTGTTGTTTGCTTCCTCAACATGTCAACTTCATCTCTAAGTGCAGAAGCAGAATCTCTTTCTACCACTAGTTTAGCCTCTAGAGCATCAGCAGTTGGCAATTCATAATGCACGATGGGCCGGTGCCACTGCTGTGGGATGATGGAACGTCCATGGGGACCTCGCTCTTTGATCTTGGGCTAACCTGTTTTGCCATTAAAGTTCCGATTGGATTTAGAAAAGTTGAAGTTAGCAAAACATCTCAACTGGGATTTATAACAGCAAACCAGTTAAACAAACAAGGAATTAAAGAGTTTCAATTGGATGCTGAAAAGTACTCCCTCCGTCCCATAATGTAAGACGTTTTTTAACATTATGCTAGTGTCAAAAAACGTTCTATATTATGGGACAGAGGGAGTAGTTATTAACATCATTGTAACCCGTTGTTGTAGCAGCAAAGCAGTTAAACAAACAAGTAGATATTTAAGTTAAGGCAAACAGGTAATTCTTAACAGTAAGTATCAAACACATAGATAGGCGCAGTCTACAATATGATTAACAGGCTATGCCATTATGTAATCAGTAGCAAACTAAATTACGCCAAGCAACGTAATTGAACAATTTTGCAATAAGTGGCTAACTAAAATTTCGAGAAGCAGGTAACTGAACTTACGCTAGTTCTTTGTACAGGCACACTACAACTTCTTTTTCGCTTACAAGGTTGTACAAAGGAGTCCATGGCATCAATTGCTTGGATACACAATCCCAATACTTCTTTCTTCCCACACTGCATGGGTAAGTCGAATGGTTAATCTGGTAAGATGGTGCGTCCTTGATATGTTATATGAGGACGTGTAGTCAGACTAGTTGTAGCCAAACACATCACACTGGCTTTTACTGTATATTTCATGTGATTACTTTTGGCATATCGAGATCTAAGCAATCTACAATAGGATGAAAAGACTGGCATCCTTCACATTATTGGCGAACTTAGTTCATAGAAACAAGCAATTCAACCATTCTGTGGGTAAATCAAAAGCACCACTGGAATATTTTTCACTATCCAATCATACACGCAAAAAGGGGCGACGCCACCATAGGGGCTGGTATGGGCGGCCGCCTCAGGTGGCTAGAAAGGGTGCACCTAGTTTGAGTCGTCCAGGTTGGCCCACGCTAGTTTTGTTCGTCCCAACGCACGAGTAAGCAATGTAAAAAAAGAAGAAAAATGTTTCAATTTGGATGGGCCAATAACATAAGTGCAAGGCAGGCCCTATAGCAGGCTCGCGGCCCAAACGAGCGCCTCCCATATCGATCGACAGCAGGAAAAATCCCAATTCATTCGCTCCAGCCTCCAGTCTGGTTCGCTCCTAACCTAGTCGCCGCTGGACAAACCGACACAGCACTTCCTCGCGCCCTTGTTGGAGGGCGGTCGCCGGGCTTCAAGCGAACGGAAGGACAAGAAGATGAAGATCCGACCCTGGGTGTAGCCTGCGTCGGAGGCAGCGGCGGCAGCACGGGCATGGCATCGAGCTTGCGCAAACGGACAGTCGCAGCTTGCAAGAGTAGCATGCGCAACGAGCAGGTACATCACATCCCTGATTATATCTAATTCAACTCTTCAATTTCTGGCCAATAGTTAAACCTGACGGTGTTGTAAAACTGCTTGTATGTAAGGAATCTATGAGAAAATGAAACCAATTTCTACTTATTTTATAACTCCCCCAATCAATACTGAACTGACTGAATCTGATGTATCTAATCAAGTTTCCAGTGCAAACATACAAGCTCATGTTGTTCTTGAGCCTGAAGCTCTAATGAACAGACTGCTAATGAAGGATTTAATGCAAACATTTTACATGCTCCTGGTGATGAACATATAGTGTCTAATGAGGGATCTAATGCAAGCATTTTGCAAGCTCATTGAAGGATTTAGTGTCTAATGATGATCTACTATGTTGAGAGAGACAGAGATTTGCAGGCATTGATGACAAGCAAATTATAGTGCATTTTCATAGCTTGAGGAAACGTCGAGGCCATCTACCAGAAAGTCCCTGTATCATGACAACATAGCATAAATACTTTTCTAATCTGTTGTTTGAAACTATTGGCATACTTGTGCAGGATAGATATATTGATATGCAGTTTGCACGCTGGTTATACGTGCAATTACACTTCAATATTTTCAGCCAGAGAACGAATAATTCAGGCAGGTACAGACCATGTTTGTAGTCCTTGTACACCATGTTGCATTTTGTGTTTCTTGGTGCTTGCATCATTTAGTGTTTATAATCTGAACTACTTTGGATCATTAGCTGGTTTTCAAAGTGCATGTAGCTTCACATTTCTCAATTATGTTGATTTCCGGAGTGCAAGTTCCTTCGTATTTTTTAAATTAAATGTTCTCCCCTGGTAATTTGAATTCATGGATCAGCCACTTCACACAAATCATACATGAATGCCAGTACGAATTAAATGAAATGCAGGGACTTACTGTAGCTCATTGTATAGGCTCGCTGCAGCTCTGCTTGCGCTTGGGATGTTCCATGTACAAGTCCATGTTACCACTTGCTTGGATGTGCAGGCCTTGTGCTCCTTGCATCCCCCTCTGCATTTTTGACACGGCGAATGGTTGATCAAATAAGAGGAATCGAACTTGATGTTGTACCAGAGGACAAATACTTACAAGGTTATACGGGTGTGCAGGATGTGTACCAGATCCCGTAGCCCCGTCATCCTTCGCTAAAAAATGGATTTGCTTGTTTTAGATGATATCTCCAGAAGAAATAAGAGTTAAAGTCAGAGTTGCATAGGCGTGTAAGCTAAGAGAGCAGTGAAAGGATATCCAAACATCGTCGGAATAGTGCACAAGGGAGTGATGTGTGGATACCTAGTTCGGGCCGGCGTTTGGGCATGCTCGCCTAGCTAGAGTGCGGGTCACTTCAGAGCCATTGAGGGTGATGCGCTGGCGTTGGCTGGCCGCTCACGGATGCAGATCTTGAGTGGCAGCGGAGCGCTACGATGCGGTGGATGAGACCGTTGGTGAAGCCCCAACGACCTCGGGGGGTGGAGGTGCGACGATGTGCTTGGTGAAGTAGCCCCGGTGAGCTGGGAGACGGCGTCGGTGAAGCGCACCTGATGCGGTGGAACTCGGTGTCTGTGAGGCACGTCGGTTGCGGCGGCCGACGTTGTCGGTGGACCACCCGGTGCGGCGGACGAGGGCGTAGATGAGGTAGCTCTGGTGCGGTGGTGAAGCGCGACCGTCTTCTTCGTCGTCGTCGTCCGGCACAGAGGTGGGGAATGGTGGGGAAAGAGACAAGACGAGGGGCGATTCGAGGGATGGCGGCGAATTAGGGATTTGAACAATCTGGGCACGGAAGGGGACGATGGAGAAGAGAGATTTTGCAGGGCTGGAATTGGGGCCGCCAGATATTTCAATCCGAAACGTGGAAGCGCGAACTTATATTGTCGTCGTCCTTTTTTGGGGGGGAGGGTGGTGGGTGGCTGGGTGCTACGCGTCCGTCCAACACACGCGACCACCCCGACAGGACTACGCTTCAGTGCCTTAAGGCACCTACCTTTGTGTCCATCACATGTGGGCCCAACAGGTGGCTGGCCCACATGTCAGTCACACAAGGTCTGTTGCCTTTAAGGCACCGAAGCAGCATCCACCCCGACACGACCCTGGTCTGCCTGGTGCGCCTACATTTGAGAATGCAAACGAATCTTCTTTCATTTGCAAACGAATTTGTATGTATTACCATGTTCGTGTTTTCCTTGCAATAATTAGTCATTTGAAATGAGATACTCCATCCGTTTACTTTTGTAAGTCGTTTCAGACAACTTAAAATGAATTGTTTTGCACATTGTCTGAAATGTCTTCAAGGTCTTATAAAAGTGAACATAGGGAGTACTATAAATTAATTAATGAGGAGTTATTTGAAAAAAATCGAAACGGTACCCACGCTAACGTGGATTAGAGTGTGTCACATAATTAGTTATTTGAATTAGAGTGTGTGTCACGTAGTTAGTTATTTGAATTAGAGTGTGTGTCACGTAGTGATCTCCAATTCTAATGTGGATTTCGCATTTCACTGTATCCATGCTACTTTTTTAATACAAATTCATATGTATATGATGAACACCATGGTAGTGAGAAAACTTTTGGATGGATTCAAACATATGACCTACAAAATAGCACAACAAACTGAGCCAGTGTCAACTTTTCAAAACTTAGTATGGCACAAATTCGAAATAATTACCCATATGCCTGGTCCTCGGTTCAAATCTTACAATGTACACCGAATTGAAACATCGATATTAAGTCTCGTACTATGTACATTCAAATGTTGTTTTTAGTCCCCCCCCCCCTGCGCACAAACGCTACATACTTCCTGTATCGGTCAATCTTCCTCTCCTAACCACCTTAGCAAGCTATCGGTTTCCAACAACCGTTCATTCTTTCTCTCCATGTTTCAATTTCTAAGTCTCTCAACTACACAACCCCTTTTTCCACTCCTGTTACCAAATGTATTTACCTCACACACCCGCCATTGCACCCCATGTCGAGCTCTCTCTCTTTCCCCCCTCTCCCTCTCACCCTCTCGCGCTAAATACGTGCATTGCCTATCTAGCCCCCCAACCTCTCGTGCGCACGAACGCACGTTGTATATCTAGGTCACTCCCTCGAGACTGTCTCACTCTTTCTTTCGCACGGCGGGCCACACTCTCTCAATCTCGCTCTCTTTATCTGGGTCACGTTTAACCTTGGTTTCTTTCACACAGAACTGATATATCTCCCTGTTCGGGCCTCGATCGACACACTCTATACTCTCTCATGCAGATTGTCTATCTAGGTCAGTCCATCCAAGCCGCCGCCACTCTTTCAACCTCATGGTGGGCCACGCTCACTCAATCTCTCTCTCTCTCTCTCTCTCTCTCTCTCTCTCTCTCTCTGTGTGTGTGTGTGTGTGTGTGTCTCGATTTACCTCGCTCTTTCTCGGACAAAAACGATATATCACCATGTTTGAGCCCAATTCGACCTATTCACATTGTATACTCTCTCACGCACATCGTCTATCTAGGTCACTCTCTTCAACCCGTCTCACTATTTCGATCGCATGGCGACCCTATGTGATCAGTTGACCTTGCTTCCTCCCACGCACAAAATATATCTCACGTCTGTGACTGGATCATCTCTCAAGCTCTATCTTACAGCCCTCACCCTTACCAAAAGCTCAATCGGACAATATCTCTCCGGAGCATATATATTTGTTCAATGAATGTCGGACCACACTCACTTTGTCTCGATTAACCTCGCTGAGGGAGTCCTGGATTAGGGGGTGTCCGGATAGCTAAACTATCACCTTTGGCCGGACTCCTGGACTATGAAGATACAAGCTTGAAGACTTCGTCCCGTGTCCAGATGGGACTTTCCTTGGCGTGGAAGGCAAGCTTGGCGATACGGATATGTAGATCTCCTACCTTTGTAACTGACTCTATGTAACCCTAACCCTCTTCAGTGCCTATATAAACGGGAGGGTTTTAGTCCGTAGGACGAACAACAATCATACCATAGGCTAGCTTCTAGGGTTAAGTCTCTCTGATCTCGTGGTAGATCTACTCTTGTACTACCCATATCATCAATATTAATCAAGTAGGAGTAGGGTTTTACCTCCATCGAGAGGGCCCGAACCTGGGGAAAAACATCGTGTCCCTTGTCTCATGTTACCATCCGCCTAGATGCACAGTTCGGGACCCCCTACCCGAGATCTGCCGGTTTTGACACCGACATTGGTGCTTTAATTGAGAGTTCCTCTGTGTCGTCATCTTTAGGCCCGATGGCTCCTCCGATCATCAACAACGATGCGGTCCAGGGTGAGACTTTTCTCCCCGGACAGATCTTCATATTCGGCGGCTTTGCACTGCGGGCCAATTCGCTTGGCCATCTGGAGCAGATTGAAAGCTACGCCCCTGGCCATCAGGTCAGATTTGGAAGTTTGAACTATACGGCTGACGTCCGCGGAGACTTGATCTTCGACGGGTTCGAGCCACAGCCAAGCACGCCGCACTGTCACGACGGGCATGATCTAGCTCTGCCGCCGGACAGTGCCCTGGAGGTCGCACCAGTGTCCGCTCCGACCCTTAGCTCGGAGCCGACTGCGCCGATTGAGGACGGGTGGCTGGACACTGCCTCGGGGGCTGCTATCTCTATGTTGATTGAGCCAAACACCAACCCTGTCCTTTGCGAAGCTCGTGACTCCAAGGTGTCGGACTCCTCTCCGGACTCCGAACCTTCCGCGCCCCTGCCAATCGAATCAGATTGGGCGCCGATCATGGAGTTCACTGCCGCGGACATCTTTCAGCACTCGCCCTTTGGCGATGTCCTGAATTCACTAAAGTCTCTCTCTTTAGCAGGAGAGCCCTGGCCGGATTATGGTCAGGAAGGTTGGCATGCAGACGACGAAGAAATTCAATGCCCACCCACCACCCACTTCATAGCCACTGTCGATGATTTAACCGACATGCTCGACTTCGACTCCGAACACATCGACGGTATGGACGACGATGCAGGAGACGACCAAGAACCAGCGCCTACAGGGCACTGGAAGGCCACCTCGTCATACGACATATACATGGTGGACATCCCAAATGATGGGAATGGCGATGGAACAACGGAGGATGACCCCTCCAAGAAACAGCCTAAGCGCCAGCGTCAGCGGCGCCGCTCTAAATCCCGCCACAAAAAACAGCGATTTCGGCACCGGAGACAATAACACCCCAGACAGTGCCGAAGACAACCCCCTCCAGCAGGATTCAGTGCAGGATGGAGAAGCTAGCCCTCATGAGAGAGCGGCAGACAGAGAGGTAGAGGACGATAATTACATGCCTCCCTCCAAAGACGAGGCAAGCCTCGACGACGACGAATTTATCATGCCTGAGGATCCCGTCGAACAGGAGCGTTTCAAACGTAGGTTTATGGCCACGGCAAACAACCTAAAGAAAAAGTAGCAACAGCTTAGAGCTAACCAAGACTTGCTAGCTGACAGATGGACCGAAGTCCTTGCGGCCGAAGAGTATGAACTCGAACGCCCCTCTAAGAGCTACCCAAAACGCAGGCTGCTACCCCGATTAGAGGAGGAAGCACCCAAACCTACATCACCAGCGCATGATGCGGCCGACCGGCCACCTCGTGGCCGCGACAGAGAGGCCTCTCGGCCCTCCACTCAAGCCGCACCCCGGCGTCGCTCAAAAAATACCAAGGCGCGGGGAAATGCGCCAGACCTGCAAGATATATTGGAGGACAGGGCAAGGCAAACAAGATCGATCTACGGATCGCGTGGGTGCCCCACTACACGTGATGATAACTGTCACGCCGGATATGGCAATTCCGACCTGGCCAAACACAGTAGACAAAGCTCATTTGAGCTGCGTCGTGATATAGCCCAATACAGAGGCGCCACACACCCACTGTGCTTCACAGACGAAGTGATGGATCATCAAATCCCTGAGGGTTTCAAACCCGTAAACATTGAATCATACGATGGCACAACAGATCCTGCGGTCTGGATCGAGGACTATCTCCTTCACATCCACATGGCCCGCGGTGATGACCTACATGCCATCAAATTGGCTTAACAGCTTGCCAGCAGAGTCAATTGGTTGTTGGGAAGACCTGGAAGCCGCATTCCTCGATAATTTCCAGGGCACTTATGTGCGACCACCAGACGCCGATGACCTAAGCCACATAATTCAGCAGCTAGAGGAATCGTCCAGACAATTCTGGACACGGTTCCTAACCAAGAAAAATCAAATCGTCGACTGTCCGGATGCAGAGGCCCTTGCAGCCTTCAAACATAACATCCGCGACGAGTGGCTCGCCCGGCACCTAGGACAGGAAAAGCCGAAATCCATGGCAGCCCTCACAACACTGATGACCCGCTTTTGCGCGGGAGAGGATAGCTGGCTAGCTCGTAGTAACAACATCACCAAGAGCCCTAGTAATTCGGATACCAAGGACAGCAACGGCAGGTCGCGTCGCAACAAGCACAAGCGCCGCATTAATGGCGATAATGCTGAGGATACGGCAGTCAATGCCGGATTCAGAGGCTCAAAACCCAGTCAGCGGAAAAAGCCATTCAAAAGAAATACTCCGGGCCCGTCCAATTTGGACCGAATACTCGATCGCTCGTGCCAGATACACGGCACCCCCGAAAAATCAGCCAACCACACCAACAGGGATTGTTGGGTGTTCAAGCAGGCAGGCAAGTTAAATGCCAAAAACAATGACAAGGGGCTGCATAGCAATGATGAGGAGGAGCCCCGGCCGCCGAACAATAGAGGACAGAAGGGCTTCCCCCCACAAGTGCGGACGGGGAACATGATATACGCAACCCACATACCCAAAAGGGAGCGGAAGCTTGCACTAAGGGACGTATATGCGATGGAGCCAGTCGCCCCAAAGTTCAATTCGTGGTCCTCCTGCCCAATCACTTTTGATCGAAGGGACCACCCCACTAGCATCCGCCATGGCGGATTTGCCGCATTGGTTCTAGACCCAATCATTGACGGATTTTATCTCACCAAAGTCCTGATGGACGACGGCAGCAGCCTGAACCTGCTTTATCAGGATACAGTGTGAAAAATGGGCATAGACCCCTCAAGGATTAAACCCACAAAGACGACCTTTAAAGGCGTCATACCAGGTGTAGAAGCCAAATGTACATGCTCAGTTACACTTGAAGTGGTCTTCGGATCCCCGGATAACTTCCGAAGTGAGGAGTTAATCTTTGACATAGTCCCATTCCACAGCGGCTATCACGCACTACTCGGACGAACCGCATTTGCAAAGTTCAATGCAGTGCCGCACTATGCATACCTCAAGCTCAAGATGCCAGGCCCTCGAGGAGTCATTACGGTCAACGGAAACACCGAACGCTCTCTCCGAACGGAGGAGCATACGGCGGCCCTCGCGGCGGAAGTACAAAGCAGCCTCTCAAGGCAATTCTCGAGTCCGGCTATTAAACGTCCGGACACCGTCAAGCATGCCCGGAGTAACCTACAACAAGACCGCCTGGCACGTCCCGAGCATGCGTAGCAATGCGGCCCCAACCCCAGCCCTCGCGAAATAGCGAAACCAGTACAACGCGTACATAATTACGCTCTGGAAATACCATGGGCATAGGGGGAGGGGCACGACCATGGCAGGCCCAGAATGCGGCTCAACCGCACCAGGGGCTCCCGATTGGGTCATTCTTTTTTTTCTCTCTTACTTTCAGGACTCCTTTCTCAAGAAGCCCTGTCCGGCAGTAGAATCACCGAACACACGATGCAACAGCCAGGGAAGCAGAAAGCTACGTCGAGTGTCCAGGTGGTCTCTATAACGAGCAGTATACTTGTTTAACATATTATCCCGCAGCTCGCCCCTGGAGGGGGACATGTCAAATAGTCCCGTCCATTGCTTATCGCACTATTTGCATCGTTCTGCTTTTACCGCAGCCTTTTTGAATAAACAATACATAGCTTCTGCCTATTATTGCATTCCTTTTTTTTATCTATATATGTTCACTTATGACATGTTGCACCCGTACACTTTGGTACGGCCAAATACACCAGGGGCTTAAGTACCCCAAAATATGGTGTGATAAGTCCGAACACTTTCACAAGTACGGCACCCCGAACTTATAGCATTATATGCATCGGCTCCGAATCATGTCCTGGGTCAATAGTTGGGTTTGCCCGGCTCCCATGTTTTGGTACCTTACGTTCCGTTATATCGGCTAAGGTAGTGCTGGGAGAACCACTGCGATTGTGCCCCGGTTGAGCTGGGTTAAGCACCTCAGTGGAGAAAGCTAAAACTGACCATCATGATAGGGCGAGATCCGGTCGCTGTTCGAGAGGTTTTCGAGTCCCTAAAGACTTATGCCGCTTAGAGCGAGGAGTCGGCTTTGTCCAGCCCAGGCGTGGATAGCGCCCCGAACTCGGTCTTCCGAATACGAGGGGCTTCGCCAAAATTTAAAATTATAGAATTCTATGGCTAAGTGAGAGTGTTCAAGCATTATAGTCCGGTTGCCTCGTTCATTGCGTTGAGCGCCTCCCTCGAAGGACCCAAGAATGGGAAAAAGAGCGCTCAAGTTTATCCCGAACACCCCAGCACTCGCGGCATGGGGGCAGAAGCCGACGACTCGCCATCTCTCAAATTTAATAAACGGTCGTACAGAAGGTAATATTTTAAATTCACAAGCGTTGCTTAGCGCATATGAACATGTTTTCAAGCGTACAGGATAACAAATGCGAGTTTACTGAAAATTACATCTTTGGAGCATTCACCCGCTATAAGGCGGGCACCCTTCAGGACGCCCTCATAATACATCTTGGGCTTGCGATACTCCCTGCCCGGCGGTGGTCTGTCCGTCACAAGCTTCTCAGCGTCCATCTTGCCCTAGTGCACTTTAGCACGGGCAAGGGCCCTACGGGCACCTTCGATGCAGACGGAGCGCTTGACGACTTCAATCCATGGACAGGCGTCCACCAGCCGCCTCACCAGCCTGAAGTAGCTCCCAGGCATGGCTTCCTTAGGCCACAGCCGAACTATGAGGCCCTTCATGGCATGTTCGGCCACCTTATGGAGCTCAACCAGCTGCTTCAGCTGGTCGCTCAAGTGCACCAGGTGTCCGACCTCAACATACTGAGACCAGAACACCTTCTCCGTCGAGCTCCCCTCCTCGGCTCGGTAGAACGCGGCAGCATCGGACACGCTGCGGGGCAGATCTGCGAATGCTCCTGGAGAGCTCCGGATTTGGGTAAGTAACAGATAATTCACTTTCACGTGCTTGCTTTGCATAAAGAATGCCTTACCCGCCGCTATCTTCTTCAATGCCTCAATTTCTTGGAGGGCTTTTTGGGCTTCAGCCGTAACGGCTTTGGCGCTCTCAAGGGCCGAGGCGAGCTCGGACTCTCGAGTCTTTGAGTCACGCTCCAAACTCTCGTGTTTTTCCACGAGAGCCTGGAGCTCTTGCCGCACCTCCGCCACCCGCGCCTCCTGCTTCTCTTGCTCGGTTCGCTCCGCGACCGCATTGCTTTCGGCCTTGGACACCGCTTCCTTCAGGGTTGCCACCTCGTTCATGGCCCCTACAATACTCACGTTATTCCTGTCATTTTTTGCAACCACATCTTTTATATACTTCCATAAGGTATTACTTACCTTCCTTGTCCTCGAGCTGCTTTTTGGCAAGGGCGAGCTCGTTCTCGGACCGCTCGAGGCTCTGCTTCAATGCATTGACCTCCGCAGTTAGTGCGGCAGAGGTCAGCAGCGCAGCCTACATTCCCATATTGACATACTTATGTTAGACTCCTGCGTACATCTTTTTAGATCCTCAGTTCGGCTTTTCTTTCCGAACACCAAACTGAGCATCAGGGGCTACTGTCTATGTGGTAATATTTTTACATATCTTAAATACATACCTCAAAGCCTGTTAGAAGGCTGGCGCAGGCTTCAGTCAGCCCGCTCTTGGCGGACTGAACTTTCTGGATCACCACACTCATAACAGTGCGGTGCTCCTCGTCGATGGAGGCGCCGTTAAGCGCCTCCAGCAAATTATCCGGTGCCTCCGGTTGGTCGGAGGTCACCGGTGTCGCAGCCTTGCCCTTCTTATGAAGGGGCCGCCTGCCGGACTCCGGAACCACTGAAGGTTCCGGTGCGGAGTCCGGCCCAGGGCCGGACTTAGAGCCCTTTGGGGTTTTACCCCCCTTGCACCTGGAGTCCGGGAGGTTGCCTTGCGGCGCCTCCTGGACCACCTCCTCCTGGCTGGGCCCCTTTTGGGACCCCACCTCGGCGTCATCCATAGCGCGAGGAGAGGAGGCAGCTAGAAGTGAGGTGCTATTCACGTTCGACGAATCCAGGGAGCCGCTCGTTGAAGCGTCGAGCCCGTCCTTGGGCGGGCTGTAGGGTTATATTCGACATTAGGAGATTCTATGCGATAAATGAAACGCCATGAGTTATTCTGGTATCCGGACACTTACGACTTCACCAGGGGCTTAGCCCTCGGTGGCCACTCCTCTTCGCCGTCGTCGGCGTTGGTGGAGTAGTCCGGAGGAAGGGTCCTTCCCTTCTTGGACCCTTCGGCCTCCCCAGTTGGGGTGGCCTTCCTTTTCTTCTCTCCCCCCACTGGGGGAGAGGCCTCTTTTTCCTCCTCCTCGTCTTTGCGGGAGGAGTCCACCTCGGAGTCATCGGACGATGAGTCCGACAACACCTGGCACTGGGAACTCCTTCGAGTTCCCGTGGCCTTCTTTTTGGCTGTCTTCTCCGGCACCACGTGAGGTGCCGGAACCAGCAGCCCCGTTAATCGGGCGTCCGCTGGGTCTTCTGGCAAGGGAGCCGGACAGTTAACCTGCCCGGACGTCTTTTGCCAGGCCTGTCAAAGGTAAGGGAGTTTAGATCCCGCATAGAGTCAAACTATGAAAAACAAGTGTCCTGTAAAAAATAGCTTACCTCGCTGGCTTGACGCTGCAAGCTGAATCCGCGATCTTCGGTAGCGGATGCGGGAGCCTCGACGCCCTTGAACAGCACCTTCCAGGCATCTTCGTACGTAGTGTCGAAGAGCCTGCTCAAGGTTTGGTGCTGTGCCGGACCAAACTCCCACAAGTTGAAGGCCCGTTGTTGGCATGGGAGGATCCGGCGGATGAGCATGACCTGGACTATGTTGACAAGCTTGAGCTTCTTGTTCACCAGGTTTTGGACGCGGGTTTGGAGTCCGGTCAGCTCTTCCAAATTACCCCACGTCAGGCCCGTCTCTTTCCAAGAGGTGAGCCGTGTAGGGATGCCAGATCGGAATTCAGGGGACGTTGCCCATTTAGGGTCACGCGGCTCGGTGATGTAGAACCACCCCGATTGCCACCCCTTTATGGTCTCCATGAAGGAGCCCTCGAGCCATAGGACGTTGGCCATCTTGCCCACCATGGCACCTCCGCACTCCGCTTGGCGGCCGCCCACTACCTTTGGCTTGACATTGAAGGTCTTTAGCAATAAGCCGAAGTGGGGCTGGATGCAGAGGAAGGCCTCGCACACGATGATGAACGGCGAGATGTTGAGGATGAAATTCGGGGCCAGATCATGGAAATCCGGGCCATAGTAGAACATGAGCCCCCGGACAAATGGGTGAAGTGTAAAACCTAGTCCGCGGAGGAAGTGGGTGAGGAACACCACCCTCTCATGGGGCCTGGGGATGGGGATAAGCCGCCCCTTGTCGGCGAGCCGATGCGCGATGTCGCTGGACAAGTATCCGGCCTTCCGTAGCTTTTTGATGTGCCCCTCCGTGATGGAGGTGAAGGAAATATGCCCTAGAGGCAATAATAAAGTTATTATTTATTTCCTCATATCATGATAAATGTTTATTATTCATGCTAGAATTGTATTAACCGAAAACATGATACATGTGTGAATACATAGACAAACATATAGTCACTAGTATGCCTCTACTTGACTAGCTCATTAATCAAAGATGGTTATGTTTCCTAACCATTGACATGTGTTGTCATTTGATTAATGGGATCACATCATTAGGAGAATGAGGTGATTGACATGACCCATCCCGTTAGCTTAGCACTTGATCGTTTAGTATTCTACTATTGCTTCCTTCATGACTTATACATGTTCCTGTAACTATGAGAATTGTGTAACTCCCGTTTACCGGAGGAACACTTTGGGTACTACCAAACGTCACAACGTAACTGGGTGATTATAAAGGAGTACTACAGGTGTCTCCGAAGGTACATGTTGAGTTAGCATAATTCGAGATTAGGTTTTGTCACTCCGATTGTCGGAGAGGTATCTCTGGGCCCTCTCGGCAATACTCCTCACCTAAGCCTTGCAAGCATGTAACTAATGAGTTAGTTATAAGATGAAGTATTACAGAACGAGTAAAGAGACTTGTCGATAACGATATTGAACTAGGTATTGGATACCGACGATCGAATCTCGGACAAGTAACATACCGATGACAAAGGGAACAACGTATGTTGTTATGCGGTTTGACCGATAAAGATCTTCGTAGAATATGTGGGAACCAATATGGGCATCCAGGTCCCGCTATTGGTTATTGACCAGAGATGTGTCTCAGTCATGTCTACATCGTTCTCGAACCGTAGGGTCCGCACGCTTAAGGTTTCGATGACAGCTATATTATGAGTTTATGTATTTTGATGTACCGAAGGTTGTTCGGAGTCCCGGATATGATTACGGACATGACGAGGAGTCTCGAAATGGTCGAGACATAAAGATTGATATATTGGACGGATATATTTGGACACCGGAAAGGTTCCGGAGAAGTTTGGAGCCCCGGGAGGTTACCGGAACCCCCCGGGAGGTATATGGGCCTTATTGGGCCCATGTAGGAGGAAGAGAGAAGGAGCAAGGGAGGGGGGCGCGCCCCCCCAAGCCCAATCCGAATTGGGGAGGGGGTCGGCCCCCCCTTTCCTTTCTCCTTCCCCCTCTTCCTATTACTACTACTAGTACTACTTCCTAATACTAGTACTCTTTCCTTCCCCATCCAAATAAGATAAGGAAAAGAGAGGGAAACCTACTTGGAGTAGGTTTCCCCCTCCTCATGGCGCGCCCCCCCTAGGGCCGGCCACCTCCTCCCTCCCTCCTTTATATACGGGGGTAAGGGGGCACCCTAGGACAGACAAGTTGATCATTGATCGTTCCTTAGCCGTGTGCGGTGCCCCCCTCCACGATATTACACCTCGGTCATATTGTAGCGGTGCTTAGGCGAAGCCCTGCAACAGGAGAACATCAAGATCGTCACCACGCCGTCGTGCTGACGGAACTCCCCCTCGGCGCCTCTGCTGGATCGGAGATCGAGGGTGCGTCATCGAGCTGTACGCGTGTCAAGAACTTGGAGGTGCCGGAGTAACGGTACTTGGATCAGTTGAACCGGAGGACGTACGACTACTTCCTCTACGTTGCGTCAACGCTTCCGCTTCGGTCTACAAGGGTACGTAGACAACACTCTCCCCTCGTTGCTATATCATCACCATGATCTTGCGTGTGCGTAGGGAAAATTTTGAAATTACTATGTTCCCCAACAGTGGCATCCGAGCCTAGGTTTTATGCGTTGATGTTATTTGCACGAGTAGAACACAAGTGAGTTGTGGACGATATAAGTCATACTGCCTACCAGCATGTCATACTTTGGTTCAGCGGTATTGTGAGATGAAGCGGCCCGGACCGACATTACGCGTACGCTTACGCGAGACTGGTTTCACCGTTACGAGCACTCGTGCTTAAAGGTGGCTGGCGGGTGTCTGTCTCTCTCACTTTAGTTGAACCGAGTGTGGCTACGCCCGGTCCTTGTGAAGGTTAAAACGGAGTCTATTTGACAAACTATCGTTGTGGTTTTGATGCGTAGGTGAGATTGGTTCTTGCTTAAGCCCGTAGCAGCCACGTAAAATTTGCAACAACAAAGTAGAGGACGTCTAACTTGTTTTTGCAGGGCATGTTGTGATGTGATATGGACAAGACACGATGCTATATTTTATTGTATGAGATGATCATGTTTTGTAACTGAAGTTATCGCCAACTGGCAGGAGCCATATGGTTGTCGCTTTATTGTATGAAATGCAAACGCCCTGTAATTGCTTTACTTTATCACTAAGTGGTAGCGATAGTCGTAGAAGCAATAGATGGCGTAATGACAACGATGCTACGATGGAGATCAAGGTGTCGCGCCGGTGACGATGGTGATCACGACGGTGCTTCGAAGATGGAGATCACAAGCACAAGATGATGATGGCCATATCATATCACTTATATTGATTGCATGTGATGTTTATCCTTTATGCATCTTATCTTGCTTTGATTGACGGTAGCATTTTAAGATGATCTCTCACTAATTATCAAGAAGTGTTCTCCCTGAGTATGCACCGTTGCGAAAGTTCTTCGTGCTGAGACACCACGTGATGATCGGGTGTGATAGGCTCTACGTTCAAATACAACGGGTGCAAAACAGTTGCACACGCGGAATACTCAGGTTATACTTGACGAGCCTAGCATATACAGATATGGCCTCGGAACACGGGGACCGAAAGGTCAAGCGTGAATCATATAGTAGATATGATCAACATAGAGATGTTCACCATTGAAACTACTCCATCTCACGTGATGATCGGACATGGTTTAGTTGATTTGGATCATGTAATCACTTAGATGACTAGAGAGATGTCTGTCTAAGTGGGAGTTCTTTAGTAATATGATTAATTGAACTTAAATTTATCATGAACTTAGTACCTGATAGTATTTTGCTTGTCTATGTTTGTTTGTAGATAGATGGCTCGTGCTGTTGTTCCGTTGAATTTTAATGCGTTCCTTGAGAAAACAAAATTGAAAGATGATGGTAGCAATTACACGGACTGGGTCCGTAACCTGAGGATTATCCTCATTGCTGCACAGAAGAGTTACGTCCTGGAAGCACCGCTGGGTGCCAGGCCTGCTGCTGATGCAACTGACGACGTTAAGAACGTCTGGCAGAGCAAAGCTGATGACTACTCTATAGTTCAGTGTGCCATGCTTTACGGCTTAGAACCGGGTCTTCAACGACGTTTTGAACGTCATGGGGCATATGAGATGTTCCAGGAGTTGAAGTTAATATTTCAAGCAAATGCCCGGATTGAGAGATATGAAGTCTCCAATAAGTTCTACAGCTGCAAGATGGAGGAGAACAGTTCTATCAGTGAGCATATACTCAAAATGTCTGGGTATAATAATCACTTGATTCAACTGGGAGTTAATCTTCCGGATGATAGCGTCATTGACAGAATTCTCCAATCACTGCCATCAAGCTACAAGAGCTTTGTGATGAACTATAATATGCAAGGGATGAACAAGACTATTCCCGAGCTCTTCGCGATGCTGAAAGCCGCGGAGGTAGAAATCAAAAAGGAGCATCAAGTGTTGATGGTCAACAAGACCACTGGTTTCAAGAAAAGGGGCAAAGGGAAGAAGAAGGGGAACTTCAAAAGGAACAGCAAACAAGTTGCTGCTCAAGTGAAGAAACCCAAGTATGGACCTAAGCCTGAAACTGAGTGCTTCTACTGCAAGCAGACTGGACACTGGAAGCGGAACTGCCCCAAGTATTTGGCGGATAAGAAGGATGGCAAAGTGAACAAAGGTATATGTGATATACATGTTATTGATGTGTACCTTACTAATGCTCGCAGTAGCACCTGGGTATTTGATACTGGTTCTGTTGCTAACATTTGCAACTCGAAACAGGGACTACGTATTAAGCGAAGATTAGCTAAGGACGAGGTGACGATGCGCGTGGGAAATGGTTCCAAAGTCGATGTGATCGCGGTCGGCACGCTACCTCTACATCTACCATCGGGATTAGTTTTAGACCTGAATAATTGTTATTTGGTGCCTGCGTTGAGCATGAACATTATATCTGGATCTTGTTTGATGCGAGACGGTTATTCATTTAAATCAGAGAATAATGGTTGTTCTATTTATATGAGTAATATCTTTTATGGTCATGCACCCTTGAAGAGTGGTCTATTTTTATTAAATCTCGATAGTAGTGATACACATATTCATAATGTTGAAGCCAAAAGATGCAGAGTTGATAATGATAGTGCAACATATTTGTGGCACTGCCGTTTAGGTCATATCGGTGTAAAACGCATGAAGAAACTCCATACTGATGGACTTCTGGAATCACTTGATTATGAATCACTTGGTACTTGCAAACCGTGCCTCATGGGCAAGATGACCAAAACACCGTTCTCCGGATCTATGGAGAGAGCAACAGATTTGTTGGAAATCATACATACAGATGTATGTGGTCCGATGAATGTTGAGGCTCGTGGCGGATATCGTTATTTCCTCACCTTCACAGATGATTTGAGCAGATATGGGTATATCTACTTGATGAAGCACAAGTCTGAAACATTTGAAAAGTTCAAAGAATTTCAGAGTGAAGTAGAAAATCATCGTAACAAGAAAATAAAGTTTCTACGATCTGATCGTGGAGGAGAATATTTGAGTTACGAGTTTGGTTTACATTTGAAACAATGTGGAATAGTTTCGCAACTCACGCCACCTGGAACACCACAGCGAAATGGTGTGTCCGAACGTCGTAATCGTACTTTACTTGATATGGTGCGATCTATGATATCTCTTACCGATTTACCGCTATCGTTTTGGGGTTATGCTTTAGAGACGGCCGCATTCACGTTAAATAGGCCACCATCAAAATCCGTTGAGACGACGCCTTATGAACTGTGGTTTGGCAAGAAACCAAAGTTGTCGTTTCTCAAAGTTTGGGGCTGCGATGCTTATGTGAAGAAACTTCAACCAGATAAGCTCGAACCCAAATCGGAGAAATGTGTCTTCATAGGATACCCAAAGGAGTCAATTGGGTACACCTTCTATCACAGATCTGAAGGCAAGATTTTCGTTGCTAAAATCGGATCCTTTCTAGAGAAGGAGTTTCTCTCGAAAGAAGTGAGTGGGAGGAAAGTAGAACTTGATGAGATAATTGTATCTACTCCCTTATTGGAAAGTAGTTCATCACAAGAACCGGTTCCTGTGACAACTACACCAATTAGTGAGGAAGCTAATGATATTGATCATGAAACTTCAGATCAAGTTTCTACTGAACCTCGTAGGTCTACCAGAGTAAGATCCACACCAGAGTGGTACGGAAATCCTATTCTGGAAGTCATGTTACTAGACCATGATGAACCTACGAACTATGAGGAAGCGATGATGAGCCCAGATTCCGCAAAATGGCTAGAGGCCATGAAATCTGAGATAGGATCCATGTAAGAAAACAAAGTATGGACTTTGGTTGACTTGCCCGATGATCGGCAAGCCATTGAGAATAAATGGATCTTTAAGAAGAAGACTGACGCTGATGGTAATGTTACTGTCTACAAAGCTCGACTTGTTGCAAAAGGTTTTCGACAAGTTCAAGGGGTTGACTACGATGAGACTTTCTCACCCGTAGCGATGCTTAAGTCTGTCCGAATCATGTTGGCTATTGCTGCATTTCATGATTATGAAATTTGGCAAATGGATGTCAAGACTGCATTCTTGAATGGATTTCTAGAAGAAGAGTTGTATATGATGCAACCTGAAGGTTTTGTTGATCCAAAAGGTGCTGACAAAGTGTGCAAGCTCCAACGTTCCATTTATGGACTGGTGCAAGCATCTCGGAGTTGGAATAAACGTTTTGATAGTGTGATCAAAGCATATGGTTTTATACAGACTTTTGGAGAAGCCTGTATTTACAAGAAAGTGAGTGGGAGCTCTGTAGCATTTCTAGTTTTATATGTTGATGACATATTGTTAATTGGAAATGATATAGAATTTCTGGATAGCATAAAGGGATACTTGAATAAAAGTTTTTCTATGAAAGACCTCGGTGAAGCTGCTTACATATTGGGCATCAAGATCTATAGAGATAGATCGAGACGCTTAATAGGACTTTCACAAAGTACATACCTTGACAAAATTTTGAAAAAGTTCAAAATGGATCAGGCAAAGAAAGGATTCTTGCCTGTGCTACAAGGTGTGAAGTTGAGTCAAACTCAATGCCCGACCACAGCAGAAGATAGAGAGAAAATGAAAGGTGTTCCCTATGCTTCAGCCATAGGCTCTATCATGTATGCAATGCTGTGTACCAGACCTGACGTATGCTTAGCAATAAGCTTGGCAGGTAGGTACCAAAGTAATCCAGGAGTGGATCACTGGACAGCGGTCAAGAACATCCTGAAATACCTGAAAAGGACTAAGGATATGTTTCTCGTATATGGAGGTGACAAAGAGCTAGTCGTAAATGGTTACGTCGATGCAAGCTTTGACACTGATCCGGACGATTCTAAATCGCAGACCGAATACGTGTTTTTATTAAACGGTGGAGCTGTAAGTTGGTGCAGTTCTAAACAAAGCGTCGTGGCAGGATCTACATGTGAAGCAGAGTACATAGCTGCTTCTGAAGCAGCAAATGAAGGAGTCTGGATGAAGGAGTTCATTTCCGATCTAGGTGTCATACCTAGTGCATCGGGGCCAATGAAGATCTTCTGTGACAATACTGGTGCAATTGCCTTGGCAAAGGAATCCAGATTTCACAAGAGGACCAAGCACATCAAGAGACGCTTCAATTCCATTCGGGACCAAGTCCAAGTGGGAGACATAGAGATTTGCAAGATACATACGGATCTGAATGTTGCAGACCCGTTGACTAAGCCTCTCTCACGAGCAAAACATGATCAGCACCAAGACTCCATGGGTGTTAGAATCATTACTATGTAATCTAGATTATTGACTCTAGTGCAAGTGGGAGACTGAAGGAAATATGCCCTAGAGGCAATAATAAAGTTATTATTTATTTCCTCATATCATGATAAATGTTTATTATTCATGCTAGAATTGTATTAACCGGAAACATGATACATGTGTGAATACATAGACAAACATATAGTCACTAGTATGCCTCTACTTGACTAGCTCATTAATCAAAGATGGTTATGTTTCCTAACCATTGACATGTGTTGTCATTTGATTAATGGGATCACATCATTAGGAGAATGAGGTGATTGACATGACCCATCCCGTTAGCTTAGCACTTGATCGTTTAGTATTCTGCTATTGCTTCCTTCATGACTTATACATGTTCCTGTAACTATGAGAATTGTGTAACTCCCGTTTACCGGAGGAACACTTTGGGTACTACCAAACATCACAACGTAACTGGGTGATTATAAAGGAGTACTACAGGTGTCTCCGAAGGTACATGTTGAGTTAGCAAAATTCGAGATTAGGTTTTGTCACTCCGATTGTCGGAGAGGTATCTCTGGGCCCTCTCGGCAATACTCATCACCTAAGCCTTGCAAGCATGTAACTAATGAGTTAGTTATAAGATGAAGTATTACAGAACGAGTAAAGAGACTTGTCGATAACGAGATTGAACTAGGTATTGGATACCGACGATCGAACCTCGGACAAGTAACATACCGATGACAAAGGGAACAACGTATGTTGTTATGCGGTTTGACCGATAAAGATCTTCGTAGAATATGTGGGAACCAATATGGGCATCCAGGTCCCGCTATTGGTTATTGACCAAAGATGTGTCTTAGTCATGTCTACATCGTTCTCGAACCGTAGGGTCCGCACGCTTAAGGTTTCGATGAAAGTTATATTATGAGTTTATGTATTTTGATGTACCGAAGGTTGTCCGGAGTCCCGGATATGATTACGGACATGACGAGGAGTCTCGAAATGGTCGAGACATAAAGATTGATATATTGGACGGATATATTTGGACACCGGAAAGGTTCCGGAGAAGTTTGGAGCCCCGGGAGGTTACCGGAACCCCCCGGGAGTTATATGGGCCTTATTGGGCCCATGTAGGAGGAAGAGAGAAGGAGCAAGGGAGGGGGGCGCGCCCCCCCCAAGCCCAATCCGAATTGGGGAGGGGGCCGGCCCCCCCTTTCCTTTCTCCTTCCCCCTCTTCCTATTACTACTACTAGTACTACTTCCTAATACTAGTACTCTTTCCTTCCCCATCCAAATAAGATAAGGAAAAGAAAGGGAAACCTACTTGGAGTAGGTTTCCCCCTCCTCATGGCGCGCCCCCCTAGGGCCGGCCACCTCCTCCCTCCCTCCTTTATATACGGGGGTAAGGGGGCACCCTAGGACAGACAAGTTGATCATTGATCGTTCCTTAGCCGTGTGCGGTGCCCCCCTCCACGATATTACACCTCGGTCATATTGTAGCGGTGCTTAGGCGAAGCCCTGCAACAGGAGAACATCAAGATCGTCACCACGCCGTCGTGCTGACGGAACTCCCCCTCGGCGCCTCTGCTGGATCGGAGATCGAGGGTGCGTCATCGAGCTGTACGCGTGTCAAGAAATCGGAGGTGCCGGAGTAACGGTACTTGGATCGGTTGAACCGGAGGACGTACGACTACTTCCTCTACGTTGCGTCAACGCTTCCGCTTCGGTCTACAAGGGTACGTAGACAACACTCTCCCCTCGTTGCTATATCATCACCATGATCTTGCGTGTGCGTAGGAAAATTTTTGAAATTACTACGTTCCCCAACAGGGGGAGGCCATCCACTTGCCTCCCACTCCGGACATGGCTGGAGAAGGTTGAGGTGGGATGTGCGGACTTGGGCGCTGGAGCTCGAATGCACGGAAATGGATGAGCAAAGGAGGAAGAACGCGCAGGTAAATAGGTGGATCCTTATCCCCTTATATGGACAGACGAAGCTATGCGTCCCCACCAGCCTGGTAAAACTCGCTTATCTCCCAAGCGTCGTAATCAATGGCGCGGTTGGGTTACCCACGCCCGTATTGATGAGAATCCCGGAATAAGGGGACACAATCTCTGCTTTGACAAGACGTGCAAAGGAAACCGCCTCGCTAAATGCGCTGAGGTGGGACAGTAAAAACGATTCTAATAAAGGCTTGGCCATGGTGTGATATCACGCCACGGAATACGTCAGCAGATTGAATTTGTGTCAATATTATTCTCTCTATGGTGGTATGTGGAACTTATTTTGCAGAGCCGGACACTATCCTTGTGTTCAAAATCTTCTATCAAGTATTCAGAGGAGGAACCCGCCTTGCAATGCCGAAGACAATATGCGCGCCGGACTCGTCGTCATTGAAGCCTGGTTCAGGGGCTACTGAGGGATTCCTGGATTAGGGGGTGTCCGGATAGCCGAACTATCACCTTTGGCCGGACTCCTGGACTATGAAGATACAATATTGAAGACTTTGTCCCGTGTCCGGATGGGACTTTCCTTGGCGTGGAAGGCAAGCTTGGTGATACGGATATGTAGATCTCCTACCTTTGTAACCGACTCTATGTAACCCTAACCCTCTTTGGTGCCTATATAAACCGGAGGGTTTTAGTCCGTAGGACGAACAACAATCATACCATAGGATAGCTTCTAGGGTTAAGCCTCTCTGATCTCGTGGTAGATCCACTCTTGTACTACCCATATCATCAATATTAATCAAGCAGGAGTAGGGTTTTACCTCCATCGAGAGGGCCCGAACTTGGGTAAAAACATCGTGTCCCTTGTCTCCTGTTACCATCCGCCTAGACGCACAGTTTGGGACCCCCTACCCGAGATCCGCCGGTTTTGACACCGACACTCACTTTCTCATATCGTATCTTCCACGCGTTGAAGCTACTACCTCTCCATCCCTCGCAAAGACGGAGCTATTTAAATTGCGAGGGGCACTCCAACCTTGGATTAATTTGTGTAGGCATTTATTCCGGTCGGTTTAGATTATATTTTCGTAGCATTTGGCCCACAACTACTCCAAACGCCGTTGCAACCCACGCACCTCCCCTAGTTGATTTTCCTCTGGCTCGGTCATCGCTCTCTCGCATGTCCTTTCTCACCTTCAATGTTGCACCATGGTATTATTGAAAAAACTATGTTGTTCTCTTTAATTATTATAAATAAGCTACAAAACTACACACCCATAGTCCACTTGGAATGGAACAAATTTCGACCCACAAATTAAAGTGCTACAAACTACACACCAAGGGGCCCACATGTCATGAAACAAATTTGGACCCATATACAAATTAAAAAATAAAGGACGAGGATTGAACATGCGACCGGGCCTTCAAGCCGCACGTCAATAGGCAACATATGTAGAATAGCAATATTTGTTGTACCCCCTTTGTTCACATAATGTTTTTATATTACCACGGCCTAATTAATGGATAACATGTAATATTATTTTTAGTACTATTCGTCTTCACTTACTGGTGGGTTCCATGTGTGCTCTCTCTCTCTCTCCTCCCCTTCTACGTTTAGACGCACGGGCAAACAGGAAGAGCTCGCGGGCGATGTTGCCGTTGACCATATCTGGACGCGTTCACAACTCACAAGTCACGGCACCAGTTTCACGTACTAGCAGCACTAGTCAGTGTGTACGTGCAATGCACGTTAATTCGGAAGTATATTAAGTGTATGCGGATATTAACTACTAGGATATTCTTTGTGTGTTGTCATGTGATTAGCACTATTTTTGGCATAAAATTAACTACACGCTAAATGTGTTGAGCGCTCAACATTGAAGCGGTCTAGGTCGTTGGATGACAAGGAATACATGTGGCTTGATGACGTTTTATATTTAATATGATACGGCTCTAGCAGAACATTCAATCGATCAAACCATACATTTCGTTCAGTCTGACTCCGACTTTAAATTATACGACGATCGATATAAAATAAACGGAAATCATAAACATTCGGATTTTAAGCATGGCAATCCGAACGTTTTTCATGGCAAATTTAGATTACGCGGCGGCGGCGGGGGCGTCTCGCGGTGGGAAGCGGCTCCTCTGCCGTGCTCTGTGTGTCGTCGGGCCACTGACCGACGGCGACGGCGGCGTCTTGCGTCGTTGTTGGCGTACTCCTGGATGTTGGCCTAGCTTCAAGGAAGGACAAAATGTTCTGGACTTCGGAGCGAGTCAACTGGTGGGAGGAGACGACTGGCGTTGGTGCAAGGAAGCGGTCGACGGCATCCATCCATGCCGCTGAGGGGGGCACTGGCACCCGCGCGGGGACAGGCGCTGTCAATGGCGCGCGCGGAGACGTTTGTGTGCATGGGCACCGGCACGGGCGCGCCCGTCAGTGCACGCACAGGCACATGCGCTGGCAGGTGCACGGGCACCGGCACGGGCGTGAGCGTCAGTGCACACACAGGCGCATTCGCTGGAGGTGCACGGGCGCGTGAAAGTCGGCGGGGACCTCGTGGAACCCCGTGGCATCAAGCTCGGTGACAATGTGCGGCTCCCAGCCAATCAATGCCACGGGGATGGGCGCTGGCGCAGTCGGGACGACGGGAGCCAGAACGGGAGTAGGGACAGGCGCGGCGTCTTCCCGCAAGGCCAGTTCAAGCTCGTCCCAAAGCGCCTTATGTTCTTGAGACTCCGGCTGGGTGTCTTCCTCATGAAACTGGAACACTAATGGCAGACCATCGTCATGCGGCATGGCGTACGTTTAGGTCAGGCTAGTTGGAGGTAGACGACAGGAGAATCGGAGAGGAAGAGAGAGGATTGTAGCGATACGGGTAGTGCGGGGTTGATTTTAAACTGCGGCGTCGGCGACATTAAAAGTGGGAGCAGTTGGGACGATGGTGGGCGGCGGAGCCTGATCAAAGGGCTCGCCTCCCGATGAGTCTGCACAGCGGTCTGCTCGCACGCCTCCCTGACAGCCGGCGCAGCGGTCTGCTCGCACGCCTCCCGTCGACTCACACGCTTGCTGGGACGGCACCTGCCGATGAGAAGCGGGGACTCGTGGCGGCACGTAAACGCCCACGGTTTCAATAGTGAAAGCGTTCGCCTTACCGTGACAGGTCTTTTCCCTCAAAAAAAACATGACAGGTCTTTGTTCCAAAATACCTTGGCTCTTCATTTGTGCAACTTGTCATAAGCAGCTTGTCTCGAATTGAAGAAAAAACTTACGAAGTAATATTTGTGCCATATCACGTGACCATGCTCAGTTTCAAGAATTTATGCTCCCTTTTGGATTTTCTGAAATTTAAGACCTAGGATTCGAAACAATATCATAACCTGCATCATGCAATAAATTTTCAAGCCGTACATCTGTCCTGTTGTATTTCTTAAGAAAGGGATTTCGTCAAACATTTTGCTTAGTTAAACCTCCTTTCCGGTTTATAGGGCTCAATTCAAAAATCTCACCAACCAAGGTAGATGGTGAGTGGTGGAACAATTGTTGTAGTTTGCAAAACCACTCAATTAATGCGCTTGTTTTCCTCAAAAATTGTGTTTACGAATGCATTAATTGCAATGCATGCATGCATAAAGTACATGCATTGGTCAATTTTCTCTTAATACTTGCATGTAATGATTTATTGCACCTTGATATCTGAACATGTGATGGGGAACAACCAAATTGAGACTTATAAAATGGGAAAACTAAAATTTTGAGATAAGCCCTATAAACCAGAAAGGAGGGAGTAAAAGGATAATCCCTCCGTACCAGTGCATTGCCTAATATATTAACTCAAGTACTAGGCACGAACAAAAAAAGTATGGAGTACTAGGCACGAACAAATGGGCTCAATTCTGTGCTCATCCTGGTGTAGTAGTAGTACTACTAGGCAATGCAGTTGACGGGTGACATTGACGAGCGGCGACCGAGGGAATTGAATCGTGCTCGGCACAGTAGGTAACGTTGTCTAGTTACTAAAGCATCCCTCCGTTGTTCATCGGTAGTCATTATGGACCAGGGACATGAGGGGAATTTCCTAGGGCTGGAATTCTGGCCGCCAGATATTTCGACTTGAAACGCTGAGGCTCGACTGGTTGGGGTTGCCTAATGTGCGTACCACGCACGCCACCGAAGGACACAAGCCCGTTTTTTTTAGGATCAACACAAGCCAAGATCTGGCTGGTACGCCGTTGGGTCCTACCATTTGAGAATACGAAAGGAACCTTTTAAATTGCCGAACGAATCTATGTGTATTACAATACCCGTATTTTCCTTGCAAATACTAATCTCAACGTGGTAATTGATTTATGACGAGTCGTTGAATTAGAGTGAATTTTTGATATAGTGATCTCAACGTGGATTTCACATTTCATGGTATCCCTAGTAAGTTTTCCAATGCAAATTCAAATTTAAAAGATGAACAATATGGAGGTGAGAAAACTTTGTATGTATCAAGCATATGACCACACACACACACACACACACGCACGAACACAACAACAATCCAATAAGTATAGTGCATCTATTTTTCCAACCCATGCATGTATGACACGAGTTCAAAAATACTCCTTCTATTCCTAAATATTAGTCCTTTAGAGAGTTCAACAAGTGACTACATACGGAGCAAAATGAGTGAATCTAGACTCTAAAATATGTCTATATACATCCGTATGTGCTAGTCCATTTGAAGCCTCTAAAAAGACTAATATTTGGGAATGAAGGGAGTAAAATGTAAGACATCCATGGTCCTCAATTCAATATTTAAAATGAACATGAAACTGAAACATGAATATTAAGTCTAGTACTAGAGTACATGCAAATGTTGTGTTTAGGCGGAGCTATGATTGTCGGGGGTCAACCCCTCGACCTTAGATAAAACTGTGGAGCTCTGTTTAGGGTTGTTTAGATTATATTTGTTCCCACCCTCCCAACCACCGATTGGTTGTGCACCCCCACCCCTCCTCCCCGGGAGAATATCATGTGCCCCCATACCTTACATGCTATATGCCGATACGAGTTGCTTGGAGCTTGTAGATCTGAGATATAGCAGCTCACATGATGTGTCTTAATTTTTTGCAGGAAACCTTGATGAGTTTGAGAATTGTACACAATTTGTACAAAAACTACTTAGATGCCCTTTGATCCCATATCCAACGACCTCGAAGCTCGTATCACTGTAGCATCTAAGATGAAGGAGGACATCATATTCTCCTGTATGTAAGAATATCATGTGCCACCACACCTTAGATGCTTTGGTGATGCAAGCTCTTCGGAGGCGTTGGATTTTTGACCCAACACCTCCTCGGTGGTTCGAATGGTTTTTTGCAGAAAAGCCCCAAAAGAGTTCGGCCACTGCTTACAAGCACAAAGACTGCTTAGATGCCATTGGATCTCAGATCAAACGACCTCCAAGCTCGTATCACCGTAGCATCCAAGCTGCGATAGCACCTTATGTTTTCTCGCATGGGAGAGTATGAGGTGCTCCCGCACCGTAGATTCTATGGTGATACGAGTTCACTGATATCTAACGGCCCACAGTAGGAGGTTTGAATGTTTTTGCAATATATGGCTGATAGAGTTTGGGAAATGCGCAGAAAGTACAAGTACTATGCATGTGCCATCTGATCACTGATCATACGACCTAGATGCTCATATCACCGTAGCGGGTAATTAAGCTACGGGGAGCACCTAATATTAGCACCGAGGAGCCATTGGATCGAAGATGCAGCGGCACACACGAGGCCTGAATGTTTTATTTGCAAAAAAAACTTTGGAGAGTTTGGAAATTGCACATAATTACAAAGACTACTCCCAAGCCATTGGATCTAACTTCCAACGGTGTAAAAACTCGTATCACCATAGTATCTAAGCTGAGGGGTGGATGTGATATTCTATGCCGCTGTCATTTTTGTTCGTAAACTTGCAAAATACGTGTAACTCGTGTCATTACTTGTCTAACCGCGCAAAGTGTTTGTCCAAAAAAACCATCCTACACTGAAATATCGGAACAACACACGGGGGTCCCACTTGTCATTAATCAAATTTGGACCTAAAACTAACAAATCTGAAAGACGAGATTCGAACTGGCAACCTGGACTACAAAGCGTAAGTCGATAGCCTAAAAAAACGAACGGTTGTTGGCTTTGTCCCATAACTTGATTTTATACAGTACTTGCGTTGAGTAGAGTAGAGGGAGTGCCTCGTCAACACGTGCATGACCGTTGTCTCACTTACGGGTGGTCCCAGGTCTGCGATCTCAATCTCTCTTCTCTCCATCGTCTAACCTTTGCACGGGCACACACGAAGAGCAGCGCTAGCTTGCCGTGGTGTTATTACAACTAAAAAAGCTTGGAAAATAGAAGAATCGCCTAGAACAAGAGACGTTGCGGCTGGTCGAGACGGAGCTAACCGTGCCACGTTTGCATGATGAAGTTGTGTGGCTAGTGGGGTATTTTCGACCGACTGGTTGGGTCCCGAGGTCAAACCATAGGTACTACGTCTGATACAGTATATTTTTACACGCACATTTTTCCTCCGTGCCGAGACGTGGCACACCCTACCCGCGGTTTCGGGGTCCTCCCGGGTGGTGCACACATATATTCTTCCTGACGTGGGATGCCCTACCGCGCGTTTTCTGGGTCCTCCTCGGTCATAGCGCTAAAGCAAGTAAATGAGTCGTCAAATCACGAAAGACCACCTTTCCCGCCGAGCAGTGAAGCACGGTGGCTAGCTAGTTGGGCTAGTTCGACCGATTAGCTAGGTCGCCGCCACATTTGTTTTTTCACCCCTTTTTTTATCTACTTGCCGGCAGGTAAATTTAAATATCCACCGCGGCATTGCTCTGGTGTTTGGGTGCGCAGGATTTTAAATTTTTTGATTGACGGGAGCAGGCGCGGCAGGATTTTAAATTTTTTGATTGACGGGAGCAGGCGCGGTAGCAATTAGTCACGATGACTCCGCCTGTAAAAACCCACTGCTCCCTGATGTGAGAAGTCGTCGACTGGTGTTTTACCGTGGTGAAAACCAAAAGATTCCCCGCTCCTCGGTTGGCTCCCTCCGCCTTCCCGTAGATTGCATTGCCTTTTAGCCATTTCGCCCACTTTGCTTCATCTCCCCATTGCTTCTACTTGGTGCCATGGCGGCGCGGCAGATCATGGAGTCCGAGGTGAGGCGCCTAACACAGGAGCTCCATGCCAAGGATGCGGAGCTCAGGGCCAAGGACGTGGAGCTCCGTGAGCTCAAGGAGGAGAGGAGTGCCATGCTCCTCTGTTATGTGCGAGAATTCCCAAAGCTTCAAAAGCGGCAGACGTCCACCACAAAGATGCTCGAGGCGTCGGCGGCGTTGCTGCGGAAAGCGGGAGATACGATAGGCCGTCACGGGAGCCCGCTGGAGCGCGAGCGGGCCGATCGTGACGAGGTCCAGGATCGCCTCAGCCACTTGGTGAACCAAGTTGCCATGCACGTGTTGCGGCTGCGCGATGCCTACCGTCGTGCCAGCGCGACGATGCCGGCCGTCGAGCTAAACTTGTTCGACCACCCGGTCGACTTCAATGAGCTGCGGCTTCCTGACCTGGTCTCCTTCTTCACCTATGTCTCCAAGGAGCTGAGCCATCTCCGCGCGATGGTGGGGGCTGAGCTGGACAAGGAGGGGTTGCGCACTGCCGCCACCGTTGCCGGGCGAATCCTTTCAGGGCTCCGTCACCGGAATCCATTCGTGCCATTGGACGCCGTCTTTGACGAGCTGGCTCCCGTCGACCGGGAGCGGGCTCTGCGGGCGGTTGCACCCTGCATCACCAACGTCGTGCGCCTCGAGAAGCAGAGGGACTTCGGTGGTGTTTAGGCGCCCTCTGCATGGGCATGTCCATGTCTCGGTGCAACATGACCGTTGGATCAAACTCAGACGATGCAGACATGTCACTGTAGCACAAAGCGTGTGGGTGTGTTTGGTTGCATTCTCATCTCAATATAGTTGTTTCCTCTTCGTGTATTTTTGTCAACCTACTAGTGTGGACTCATGCACTCTGCCAAACACCCAAAAGTGGGTCGAGAAGGGAACTTTTGCTCCCATCCCGTGCACCCTTCATACACCCTGTCTAACACTATAGGATGTGCTTCATATGGTTCATGTTTCATGGAGTACTGTAGCACCGTACTCTCCGTGCGCTGTGGACCTGGTTCTGTTAACATTGATCTGACCATTCATTCTCGACCGGACAGTCGAAAAAGCGGTACTATGTTACATATAGGAGTAGTTGACATGCGCACAACACAGCAACAAGATTGTGTAGTACTGACGTATGAACCACTGCACATGCCTAGTAGTAGGAGCACTGTGTATGTTCAAGTGGCTGCCGTGTTTCGCACTCCTCCATCATAAGAGTGGAAACGCTTGTTCTAATCATTTTTTTCTTCAGAATGAAAACCAGTGGACACGCCCTACCGTGCGGATCCTCCTCCAGCCATGCACTAAATTACTCACTTTCGCCGACGTGTGGGACAGTCAACACATGGGTCCACCAGCCATGCACTAAATTACTCCGTAGTAGAATGATGGTAGACTACCCCGATCGAACCGCCGCAATAATGCCCAATGAGCCGTCAAATCACAAAGCCCCCTCCTTTCCAGCAGTAAGTTGGACGGACGAAGCAACCATCATTTCACTCTTCTCTCCCAGCTTCCTCTCTTGAAGAAAACCCCCACTCGCTTTGCTTCTCCCTCATCTCGTTCCTCCTTTCACTCTTCTCTCTCAGCTTCCTGTCTTGGATGGACGCCGGAGCACCGGCCGACGTGATGTCTATGGCTCTGGCCAAAACCGTCGAGGCTCATGGTACGAAGAAGCGCAAGCACCCCGCCGAGACTACCACAGACAAGCTCAAAGCCATCGCCCTGTCCAAGCCCCCCTCTCCGGGATCCCTCATTAAGCAAGTCTAGGTAATGTCTCTTGTTGACGATCTTTTTCTCGATCTTGATTGTGTTTTTTCATCTAACACGCAGTACTAGTACTGGTAGTACAATTTTCTGGGTGATCTTGCATGTGAATTTAGTGTGCCAAATGACGGTTCTAAATTCCTATTTTGACCAAAACATGCGAGAGGTTGACACTGATTTCTTATAGATTACTTTCAACTACTCCCTCTGCCCCAAATTTCTTGTCTTAGATTTGTCTAGATACGGATGTATCTAATACTAAAATGTGACTTGATACATCCGTATCTAGACAAATCTAAGACAAGAATTTTGGGACGGAGGGAGTACTTTATGAACATCAATGCTACCTTTTAAGAGGGTATATTTGCCTCAGTAAATTGTGTTATGGATATTGCATGTAATCCCTCTTCTCTCATGCCTTTGAAGACATGTTCTAGTGTCTTTGTTCACTCATTTCTATGCGTATATGTAGTCATATATGAAGTATAATATCGAAAATCATCTTATATTTCTGAACGGAGGTAGTAATGAAATATGGTTCCTGTTTGAATTAGAACCAGGTCCGCGGTGGAGATGAAGTTCTCAAAGGCATGCCGTGTGGACTGGAAGACCTGGTGATGAGTTCTACTGCTGAACTATCCAGCTGTTGTGTCCTTGTCGCCATGTGTCCTAAACTAGCATTTTCCTGTAGCATTGTTGTCAGGCGTGTTCTCGAGGTTGTACTTGACCACAACAATTTCCTGGTTGTGCCTTCGATTACGAAGGGTGTGGTTCTTGTAAAGCTTCCCAACAAATCTGATGTAGCCTGTCTTCATCATCATGTTTATGAGTGGAAAGACCACTCTGTTAGGTTCTCCAAGGTTGACAAGATGGTGATGGTGCATGTGGACATCTCACACGAAGTCCATGGCCTAGTCAGTTATGCGGGGTTCATCCCATAGGTCGGTGGCAAGAAATAGTCTGCAGAGTTTAGTTAGTGCAACTTTGCTTGTCTGTAGTAAGTACTATTGTTCAGTACTTGATTTGTGTTTGTGAACCCTGTATTGTTTATCAGTACTGCCGCTTTTGGTGTGTGGTCAGTCCTGAGAACGGTCTATGTTAATGTCTGTCCACTCAATTCAGTCTGTACATTTTGAAGTATCCAGATCATATTTTTTCTGAGGACGGTTTATCAATTATGGTTACACTCCAATATCTGTATGCATTGAAGGGTTTATCGCACCCACCAGGATTTGCAGTCCCATGGATGTTCAGTCCATACGATTTGTCACGACCTTTGGACTGCCCTGCTTGTGGGAGTAGGCAGGGCCCCTGCATGCCACGTGTAGTTGGACAATCAATCTTCTGTTTACTACTTCAACATAGTGATTTCCTGGTAAGGATTCACTCGTGTCACATCAAGTAAATCTTATTGATTTACTGTCTAAATCGTATTGATTTAATGTCATGTTTTCTTTATTTTCCTGCAATTTTACGATGCAGGTTTTTCCATGTGACATTCATCACAGAATTAACCATTTGGTTTGCTCTACGATGGCTTTTTTTGCAGGTTTCATTCTTATGTCGTGTCAATAACGAAGGCACTGTCCATCACTTATATTACTGGATAAAATTGGATCAGTCTATTGGCTGAGTACAAGCTGAATCCCTATGATGTACTGCAGTTTGGTTTAACAAAAATGTCACAATTAGTCCTTCTCGCGTTTAAAATAAATGAAGAAAAAAACTGGATCACGGTCACGGATCCTAGTCAAGTTAGAAAGCTGATCATAGCAGACCAGACACGGTCGCCGCTGTCTCACACAGATCGAGCACCGGCAGTTGCTCTAGCACTGACAGCGGCAGCAGCTCAGTCTGATCCAGCTAAGGATTCGGCACCAACCACGTCAGCGGATTAGTCTGATCTACCGGAGGATCGGGCATCGACACCGGCACCAGCTCTACAAGGAGCACCATCTCCAGCAGCAGCGGCGGCTTCGGCACCTGCACCAACACTTGCACTTGCATTTGGTCCGGCCCGTGCAGTTGCACCGGCAACAGACTGGGCTGCAGTTCGCACTTCATATACCAAAGTCCTTACAAAAACGACATGTCCACCTTCTTGGTAAGCATTGGCCGCCCAAGTGCTTCGTTCTATTTTCTTTCCATGTTGTTTCACATGATTCACTGTGTTGATCTAACTGTTTGGGTATGTCTTCTTGTTTTCAAACAGAGAATTCCTAGAGCAATGAGGGAGTCCTTCAACAATCCGGGCGACCGCGGCCAAGTTTCTCTTACCATGCGCAGCCTTGGTGTGAATGAACCTGCTCAATATACCGTAAGTACAAAGGATGGTCGCATGATGATTGATGCTAAAGGATGGTCAAGGTTCAAATCTAAATCATATCTTGCAGTAGGGGATGATGTCAAAATCGAACTTTCTCGGCAAGGAGAGCTGGTCCAAATCAACTTTGAAATTCTTCAGTAGCAGCACGCAACTGCCGAACTGATCTATCCTCCGAGAGATTTTGATATTATAATCTGGCATGGTGAAACAAGTGTCCTGTGTGTATAAGTAGTACGACAGTATTATTTATCACATGGTATATCATTGATAGAATTGCAACTCTGATTGCTGGTTAGGAACTGTCGTTCGATTTCATTCCAACAGCTGTCGTGCTTTATTCAATTTTGTGTATTCGCCTTGTGACAGCATCTAAAACCAGCGCAGTATCGATCGCTTGCAACATGAAAAGCGCTGAGGTAGAACACATGGGCCCCCAAACATGCAGGGTCGGCCTGCGGCCCAAAGTCCAGAACCGTGAGCCTATCTGAGTATTATATTCTCAGCTGAACCCCCATAAAAAAAGCTGAACCCCCATAATGCCCGTGCGTTGCAGAGGGAGTATATTTCTCGGCAAGGTGAGCCTGTGATATAAAAGATTTGTATATTTCTTTACAGAGGGAGTATCTCTCTGTCAAAAAAAATATTTATGTGTAACTAGTTACTCCTGTCTTTCTACTTCCTTTCGCTGATATGTGGGGCAACCGGCAATGGGGTCCACATGCCATTTGCACAAATTAGAGTGCACAACTTCACGGTAGACACACCCCGGTCGTAGCGCGGCAGTAATGCCCAATGAGCCGTCAAATCACAACCCCCCCCCCTTTCCAGCTTTAGCAGTAAGCTGGACGGACGAAGCGGCAATATTTCACTGGGCCTGAATCCCCTTCTCCCTCGTCTGCTTGTTCAGAGAAAACCCCCGCTCGGCGATTGCATAGGGTTTTCTCATGGAGAACCAGGTACGAATTCTTCATCCATCCCCGATAAATCCAAGTCCCTTGGTCGCAGGTAATCCTAGGATGGTGGCCGCCGTCGTTGATGCATTTTTTTTCGTACTGAATCTAGTGTGTTTCAGTTGCAGTGCCCAAAGTGCGAGTACCCTACAGATTTCTGCGCCCACGGCGAGCGCCACACTTGTTCCTTCTCATCCTACCACAGCATTTTGAAACGCGCATAGTATGTTCCTTGAATCCTCTTCTTTATCCGGGAGGGTGGGGTTTTTTTGAACATGCTGTGTTCTCATATTATTTTTCCTGCAGTGTATTATTTGCTCTGCCAGAACACATGTACTCAAGATGGTCGGCCTTGCCATAACTGAATACACTAGTTTAATGGTCACAGTGAAGACAATCCATGGATATTGCTTCCGAGTTGGGTTCCTGAACCAAGAAGATCGCTGCTTTTTTTATGGCCGAACTTGGATAAACTTTCTCAAGTGTTACGGATTGAAAGTTGGCGCACGAATGTTGATGGAAATAGCAGAACCTGGTCTCATCTTCACTGCGATCTTCCACCCCGACGTCGTTCCAATTGTTCATCCATGTTAGTTTTGTATCTGGTTCTTGCTTGTTGCCTCGATTACTTCTTAATCCACCTATTATGTCTAACTAATCACAATTTAACTTTAGAAGTAGCAACTAATCTCTCACGAAGATGCTACTTCTAACTAATATTGTCTTATAATTGGTGGCACGTGTAGGTTTTTTCAGAGTTAAGCAGTCTGCTCATTTGTTACTCTGTAATAACTCGGCTGTTACTAATGGCACTGAAGTTGGCTGGATCGACATCCACATGTTCCTACACTTTATTGATCGTCTTGAGGTCCTTGTGGGGCGTTTCAATGGTGGAAGGCCACGTGGGATATGTGTGCCACTGCTGCACTCGTTGAACAGGTCCAACTGTGTCGAGAAACTTATGGTACGAGCTGTTTTCTGTTATATATGTTGTTCATAAACTATTGTTTATACACAGTTTTACAGCTGTGATCTTCTTGAAACAGGAATTGCCGAGTTCTATTGTTCCTATACAGATGCCTGACCATGGTCGGGTCAGACTTGCGCTTGGTCACAACATGATGTTTATGTCGACCTACTCAATTCCCCTTGGAGGCGAAAAGATACTTATTTGTGGGTGGTCTCAGATAATGAATGCCCGTCCATCTTGGAGAATAGGACAGAAGATTATGTTCATGCTTTTCCATGGCTCTAAAGCAAATATCCTGTTTATTGACCATGTTGCGAGATGAAGCCGCTTTCAGAAGGTTGTGGATGTGCGGGGTGGCGCCTGGGCCTTGTCCTGGGGCTTGGCGGCCTCACCCTTGGTTAACTGTAGCCTGTAGGCAAAGTAGCACTGTTCGAGGCGTGCTTTGTACGGTTGAACCTGTATAAGTACTCATACTGCTTTCAGCTTTGGTTGTTAAGTGCCCCTGCTGGTTTCAGTTAAGGTTGTTAAGTACTCCTGCTGCTTTTACAGTCTGTCGTGTTTCTTGAGTATTGTCTTCCTCCAGCCGCCAAAACCAAACCAACACCAGCGGGGCCGCCTGCTTCCGCCTCCCACGGCTAGCTGCGCCTCAGCGCACGCATCGCCGCCCCACCGTCACCTAAATCGTTAACGCCCACGTCCTCCGCGCGCTTTGGTGCGCTCGCCGCGGCGCCGCCCTCTCGCGTTGTCAACATGGTCAACAAACAACCGGAATCGGCAGAAGTACATGGAGAGGATGACAGTAGGGGCCCACCACGTCAGCGTATGGAAAAATAAAATGCTTCCTCCTAGTGTTTTCCTGACATCTGGGACCCACGACATTGTGAGCGTATATAGTCAATAGACAAGAGAACAGCACAAGATCGGCTGACACCTAGGACGTAGCTACTCGAGCAGTATTTTTTGTTTGGTATTGTTGAGACGGAGCAGGGTTTGAACTGGGATGTGGCCTGTCTAGCCCAGGCTTATATTTTATGTTCACCATGTGACCAGCCCAGCTATTTTTTCTTTGTGCAAATGAGCCCAGTTTATTTTTTCTGAAGAATACCCAATTCAGGCCTACTTATTTTTCTACACCTTGAAAGTAATATGAAATGGGTTGTAAATATAAAAACAGATGACAAATTGGCAATTACTTTATAATTTCTGATCTTTTCACATTTTCAGATTCCTATTTCACTGGGCATTAACCTAATTCAAATATATCTTCAAAGTACTTTAAATCTGGCTCGACATTTCGGTATTAAAAATAGTTTGGAACCCACAGAAATATGCGAAATTGGCCCTGGCCAACCAAAAAAAACGACTGCAATTAATTGCATAAGAAGTTGCCATGAGCTATATATAAATTATTAAAAAAAGAGGGAGTGGTCTGACTTGTGGGCCTGTTTAGTTGACGCGTATGCAAGATTTTTTTAGTTATTATATACTACGCCAACAAATGATTCTAGCAGACATAACCGTTGGATGTCAATCCAACGGCCGTCGTGTTTCTTCAATCTCTGATCTTCTTGCTCCAGCCGCCAAAGCAGCGCCGGCGGGACCGCCTGCTCCCGCCTCCCGTGGCCGGCTGTGCTTCCGCACAGGCCTCAGCGCCCCCTACTACTCCCACTGCTGGCCAGGGCATCCCTCTACTCACCCACACCCCCTGTTATTCTGCGGCAACGGCATCCTCACACCGCAGCCGAACCGGTGAACCCTCGTACTCCTCTCCGTGCGGGCTTCCACTGCCGCGTCTTCCCCGGCTCCGCGTCGTCCCCTTCCTAGGCCTCGCCGTCGTCCACCGCCGTGGTGCTCTCGGCGCGGCGTGGTCAATATGGTCAACGACCGACTTCCATCGGAAGAGTACTGTACATGGAGAGGCTGACAGCTGGGTCCACGGCAGCCGCAAGGAAGTGCCTCCTTATTACGCGGAAAATAATTATTCCTCCACCTGACATCTGGGACCTACTGGACGGGCCACCAGTATTTCGCGAAAAAAATGTCCCCCCGCTGTCAGCTCGGACCCACCGGAACTGCCTCCTTATTACGCACAAAAACATGAATACCCCCTGCTAGCTGGGACCAACCTTGGTGGGAGGCTGACTTGTGGGCCTACTAAGTTGACTGGGACAGAGGCCTTTGTCACCTTTAGTCAATATATGAATGATTCTAGCTCCAGTGACCGTACGATGTCCATCCAATGGCCGTAGTGCTTCTTCAACCTCTGGTCTTCTTGCTCCAGCCGCCCAAAGCAGCGCCGGTCGTGTCGCCTGCTCCTGCCGCCCGTGGCCGGCTGTGATGCCGCAGAGGCCTCACCGCCCCCTACTACTCCCACCGTTGCCAAGCCATCCCTCTACGCACCCACACCCCCTGTTATTCTGCGGTGACGGCAGCCTCACACCGCAGCCGAACGAGTGAACCCTCATACTCCTCTACGCGTGGGCATCCACTGTCGTGTCTTCCCCGGCTCCGCGTCGTCCTCTTCCTAGGCCTCACCGTCGTCCACCGCCCTGGTGCTCTCGGCGCGGCTTGGTCAACATGGTCAAGGAATGGCTTCCATCGGACATGGACTGTACGTGGGGAGGCTGACAGCTGGGTCCACGACCGCAGCAAGGAAGTGCCTCCTTATTACGCGCAAAATAATTATTCCTCCACCTGACAGCGGGGACCCACCGGACGGGCCACCGTATTTCGCGAAAAAAATGTTTCCCCCTGTCTACTGGGACCAACCAGCTACATCTTCGCACGCAAGGAAGTGCGTCCGAAAAAAATGATTCGCCCCCCTAACTGCTGGGACCCACCAGCTACATCTTCGCACACAAGGAAGTGCGTCCGGGCAAAAAAAACCAAAACGATTCGCCCCCCTGACTGCTGGGACCCACCAGCTACATCTTCGCAGGCAAGGAAGTGCCTAACAGTCGGGACCCACCTGGTCGAAGCATACGTACCGTTGTCATTCTGGTCGCGAATGTGTACGTACATACTAGTTGATGTAGAGGCGCGCACGTGTCGTAGTAGAGGCGCGCACGTAGCATGTACACGTACGTACAGCGGCAAGGGTTCAAGAAAGAAAATACGGCCACGTGCGTGCATACGGGCAGGGTGTCGAACGCCTACTCGCGCATACGTACATGGCTGGGTCGGAACGGAGAAACAGCGTCGTCGTCATGTTGATGGGAAGGCAACGGAATGCGTCGTGTTCATCGGGAGGCAACGGAACGCGTGGGAGCCAACCGGCTGGGTCGGAACGGAATGCGTGGTCGTGTTCATCGGGAGGGCTTGGACGGAACAGGCGATGGAAACGAGGCCTGGCGTACCGCACAACGGAGGAAACGGACCTCCTACGTTCGGAACGGGGTCCTGTTGATCGGGAGGGGTGTGGCGTACCGCAAAACGGATGAAACAGACCTCCTACGGTCGAAACGGGGGTCCTGTTGATCGGGAAGGGTGTGGCGTACCGCAAAACGGACGAAACGGACTTGTGTTGGAGCGCTACGGTCGAAACAGGGGGGAGGGGTGTGGCGTACCGCAAAACGGGACTCCACGGGATACTGTTCATCTCCACCGTCGACCTCCTCCAGCCTCCACGGGCTACCGTCGACCTCCTCCAGCCTCCACGGGCTCCTGTTCATCCAGCCTCCACCGCGCGCTACTCCACCGGCTACTGTTCAACCACCCCTCCATGGGCACCCCTCCACCATCTACTGTTCATCCAGCCCTCCACACCACAGGGTCCTGTTCAACCACCCCTCCACGGCCACCCCTCCATCGTCTACTGTTCATCCATCCCTCCACACCACGGGTTCCTGTTCATCCAGAGGCAACGCCACCGCTCACTGTTCATCCAACCCCCTCCCCCTGCAACGCTCACTGTTCATCCAATCGATCGGCCTCGGGTTCAGTTAGAGCCCAATGCCTCGCTCGGCTTCAGTTAGAGCCAACGCCTCGCACACACACGCGTGTACGTACGAGAGAAACGCGCATCGCTCCGCCCCCGACCTCCCACCGTAACCGGCAACTCCCCGAAATTTTCCTCCCCCTCGCTTCTACCATGGTTTTTTCTGTCATGGACGGCCCAAAGAATGTCATGCAGCTGCGTCTCCGGCCCGCCCAGGACGAAAAGCCCATTTTCTGTCATGATTTTTTGTCATAGAAGTAGGAGCCCACCACATCTATGATGATACCAGGTTTTGTCACAATTATCGTCATAGAAGTGTCATATGTATGACAGAAAAAAAAAATTGTTCGGCCCAAAATGTCACGGATGTGTCTTTTTTTTGTAGTGTATGCTTCTATGTTTACAGGTTTAAAGCCCTGTGGGAATTCATGGTCCAGTACTTCATCAGTAAAGCACAGGGGGTGAGCAGCCCCTCTGTATCTGGAAGCGTCGTGGCATGCCGTCGGCTGCTGTTGTGTTCGGTGTTTATTCCGAACTGGTGTTTGGTTGTCATAATTGTTTTGACGACCATAGTCCCTTGCCGGGGTGTGTCCTTTAGATCCGTAGATGGACCTAGCTGCACCAGCTTTCTTCTCTAGGTGCTCACGTAGATCGTGGGCGTCTTCGGTGGCTGCTTTATTGCGGTTATGAAGTGGTACTCCTGGTCTCCTGGTCGTGTTATTCTTTGGTGGAACGGCCTCGTCGTCGAATTCTGGCAGTAGCTTGCGTTTTGGGTAGCTCTTTGTATGGCGATCGTCGCCGTATCTTTCTTCAGTGTCTAGCACTTTGTTCCATCTGCGATTGAGCGTCTCCTGTGCGGCTTTAAGCCGTTGCTTCTGCTTCTTCAAACTTCTCGCTGTGGCCATAAGCTTTCTATGGAGGTTCTCTCATTCCACGCGTTCTTCCGGAACGATGAATGCATCGTCGTCCGGACTATGTTCTTGTCCTGGGTCGGTTTGATGAACTCGTCCTTCTGGATCGTTTTCTTCGGGCGTACGCTCCGGACTATGTTCGGCGTGACCTGGTTCGTCCTGCTCCATCGTTGGTTCTGTTTGGTCGTTATTGCCTTCAGGGTTGACCGGAGTATCCATTCTTCTGGCACTCTTGCTGATGTTGTTGCTGTTACCGGATTTGGAACGGCGTTTGCGCCGTCGCTTTGGTTTTTGCCCAGGGGTGTTATCTTCTGGATTGTCACCATCGCCTTCCTTGGGAATCCGGTACCCCGTAGATTCGGAGTCTTCTCCTGCATCATCGTCCATACCGTCTATGCCTTCAGAGTCGAAGTCCAGCACGTCGGTTAAGTCATCAACCGTGGCTATCAAGTGGGTGGTGGGTGGGTAATGAATTTCTTCGTCGCCTGCTTCCCACTCGAGCCTTACATAGTTCGGCCCAAAGTTCTCTGTCAAAGAGAGGGTTTCAAATGAGTTTAGTATGTCGCCAAAGGGCGAATGATGAAAGATGTCCGTCGCGGTGAACCCCATCACCGGAGCCCGACCAGGATCGGCGGGCTTGGGGACGCATGGACTGGAACCTACATCCGGGCATGAATCCAGGGGTCCGGAGTCACAGGTTCCCGCGGAGGTGAGACCTGTGTTCGGCTCTATCGCCAATGAGGGTATGGCCTGCGGGACAGGGACCAGCCCTCCATCCTTAGGCAACGCAACCTGCCCCGGGTTTAGACCCGAGGCTTCTGCCGGGGTAATATCCCGAGCATCATCTGACGGCAGGTCCAAGCCATGCTCATCATAACTATCTGGCGATCCTGACATGACCTGCTCCAGATGACCGAGCGGATCGGCCCATAGTGTGAAACCGCCGAACACGAAGATCTGTCCGGGGAGGAAAGCCTCACCCTGGACAGCGTTGCAGATGATGATTGAAGGAGCCATCAAACCTTGTGGCGACGTCATAGAGGAACTCTCAATGAAAGCACCAATGTCGGTGTCAAAACCGGCGGATCTCGGGTAGGGGGTCCCGATCTGTGCGTCAAGGCTGATGATAACAAGAAGTAAGGGACACAGATGTTTACCCAGGTTCGGGCCCTCTCGATGGAGGTAAAACCCTACTTCCTGCTTGATTAATATTGATGATATGGGTAGTACAAGAGTAGATCTACCATGAGATCGTAGAGGCTAAACCCTAGGAGCTAGCCTATGATGGTATGATTGTAATTGTGATCGGCCTTCTAAGGACCAACCTCTCCGGTTTATATAGACACCGGAGAGGGCTAGGATTTACATGGAGTCGGTTACAAGGAAGGAAATATAATATCCGGATCGCCAAGCTTGCCTTCCACGCCAAGGAAAGTCCCATCCGGACACGGGCCGAAGTCTTGAGTCTTGTGTCTTCACGCTTCAATAGTCCGGACGTTGTACACAGTCCGGCTGTCCGGATACCCCCTTATCCAGGACTCCCTCACCTGCTGCTCCTCGTTTCCGGCTGGTTCCTCTCGATCCCGCCGTCTCGCTTCGCTTGTCACGGTGAGACGGCGATGGTGACTGCGAGTCCATGGTGGCGCATATTGATGGACGACAAGTATAGTGGAGCGCGATGGATCGTCTGGGGTCGTGGTTGGTTGGCGGTTGGGAGAAATCCTTGTCAGCTTGTCCGGCACCGACGCGGTGACGCCCGTGGGCGCCGCCGTGCCTTCCTGAAGGGCGTCGGATATACTCATTCCCTCCCACGGCCCTTCGCGTACCGGGGGAAACCCTATGCCATGTCCGGTAGCAGCGTCGTTATCTCCCGTTCCTTCTTGAAGGTGTTGCTTGGTATGCGGCGTTTCGAGGTGCTAGGAGCGTGGTGGAATTCTCTGGCGGGCGCAGAGGTTGCGAGTCATCTTCATTTTCGTTGATCCGCCGTTGTCGGCATTTTTTCCTTTTGTATTTTCTCTTTCATTTTTTTGAGCGTGCCTGCTTCCGCCCCAGCACCTATCGGTTGTATCGATGTTGTTGCTTTGTAATACAAAGGGGAACCCTTTTTCGATAATTTACGGCAGCTGTTGTAGACACAGCACTTGCTCGTGCAAAAAAAAACAGTTTTGGTGCACATTTGTTTTACAGAGCCTTGTTTTCATGCCTTAAAATAGGACAGGAGATGTTCTTAGGTCTTTCATAGGTTTTTTTTGTTATTTACTCGACTCTCTTACCAACTACCGCACAAACTCCTGCCCTATACAAACGACGGCAGGGTCCGGCACGGCTATCCAATTCATGAGCTCGACCTAAGCGAAAGGACGAACTGGCAGCGTACTAGTGGAGGTGGGGGAGGGTAGATATCTGGTGATACAGTACATGAGATGCTCCACTGATACGCGACCATGTGGGTCGTTCAATCTGGACTGGAGGCACAAGATTGAGCTCGCTCACCTGATGTTGCCATTTATGCAAAACACACCCTGATTTATTCCATGATTCAGTGACAAACTGCATATCCGTCTGTTCCGTTCGCTTCTTGGTCAATTCGATTCACAGCTCCTCCACCTAGGGCATCTCTCCTGCCGCCGCCGGCAGGCCACCATGGCATGCCCCATCTACTGTTGCTAGCACAAATCCAATACAGCCTATAGGAGATGTTCTTAGGTCTTTCATAGGGTTTTGTTTTGTTATTTACTCGACTCTCTTATCAACTACCGCACAAACTCCTGCCCTATACAAACGACGGCAGGGTCCGGCACGGCTATCCAATTCATGAGCTCGACCTAAGCGAAAGGACGAATTGGCAGCGTACTAGTGGAGGTGGGGGGAAATATCCAGTGCCACCGTGCCTCCCATGATACCATGCTCCAAGGCCTCATGGTGCGTTGGATCTGCATGTAGGGATAGGATCAACTCTCTTATTGTTTACACACACACCCTTGGTATATTTGCATGTTGCCCCCGTAAGGCCTTGCAAAATCACAACAGATCTCAACGTTTCAACAACAGATTGTGTACAATTCTCAAAAAAAAATAAAAACAGATTATGTACAAAAAAAAAGGATTTTGTACTGAACTGGGCATCCTAGTGGCTCGGTTACTCCTGCCAACATCCAGTGTCAATAAAGAGGAGCAGATTAAGCAAATTTACACCAGATTATTGAGGGGGACATTTGCGTAACGTACATAATTCATTTTCTGCAACAGAATTCTTCACTGGAATGCAGAGTACAGATTGAGTGCAGGCATGCTATTCCTTTTTCAGAATGAGTTGCAAAGTAAGTATAAGCAGAAAAAAATGTACTGCCATCTGTTTGCATTGCTCACTATCCTCAAAGCAGGACTTTAGCAAGGCAATGGTAATACAATAATCATGAGCATTATTTGATGACAAGGCAAATACGAAAACCCATTCGTAGCATCAAAAGACCACTTCCCACTTACAAAGCCTTTTATTCCAAACAAGTTAGGGTAGGCTAGATATGAAAGCCTTTCACGAGGACTTCCCCGGAGGTCATCCATCCTAATACTACTCTCGCCCGAATGGGTTCCGTACCCAAAAGACTGGTTAGTTTTTACGTTGGCTCGCCAAGCCTATCACAACCCTTAGATATGAAAGTCTTTCACGAAGACTTCCCAGAAGGTCACCCATCCTAGTACTACTCTCGCTCAAATGGGTTTCATGCCTATGGGACTGGCTAGTTTTTACGTTGGCTCGCCAAGCCTATCACAACCCTCTTCCTTTACCCAGGCTTGGGACCGGCTATGCCTAGAAGACATAGGTGGAGTTCGTAGCATCAAAAGACCACTGAAAACAAAATCACTTCAACAAATAAAGGTGCACCACATGCTGACATCTTTATCTTGTACTCCAGTAATTCACAAGAGTACCACATTGTGACCATATATATAAGAGTACCATTTCTATAGGGAATACATCCGAAACGTATACAAGAATACCATTTTAGTTCACAAATTCACATAGCTAAACAAAACAATTTTACCACAGACCACTTGATGAGCCCTTACTCTCCTCATGGCAAGCACAAAAGCACACACCTACATGACAAAATCAAGGATTAGAACAGCTGATTATTTTGATATCAGCTGATAACACTGCTAAAACATGCAAAAAAGTGAAACTTAACTATGTCTGCAACTAGCTCTAATAGGCATCTGATGCTACATGCAGCAGTGACATAAATTTTTAAATGGCAAGAACTTGCACACGAGTATTACACTTTTTTTCGAAACGGAGGCAAAGATTGCCTCGTCTATTAATTAAGCAGAAGAGAATTGCCCAGTTAATTACGGAAAACCGGGCAAAAACCGGAACAACAAGGGCCAAGCCCACTCCCAAAGACTGAAACACACAGGGCAAAGCCCACCCTAATCGACAACATGTCGACCTACAGCCAGACAACGCAGCTCCGACTCAGACGGAGAACTCAGAAGAACAGAACCAGACACGGCTGGCGCCACGAGTATTACACTTCGTACATAGATAACCAAGAAAGTAGCAGTCATTGTTCAGTGTGCCAAGTACGAACACTTTGTTGCTCACCCTCCATGGCATTGTTCTCTTACTAAGAATCTAAACAGTGTTGATGTCCATGTGCAAAAAAAATGTGTTTTGATGTCGTATTTACCTATAACATTTGTTAAACGACAAAGAAAGCCTATCTTTTGACTGAAGAAACTCAATCATGCTGAAATGGCAGTAAAACAATTACCTAAGCTGGGTCAAACAAAAAGTTTTTATATTAGTCACATGTTCCCAAATTGTTTCGAATCTACAAAATGATGTGAGCCAGCAATGCATGGTTCTAGTCGTTCCCAAAGATTTTTTTGGGTGGACGCTAATGCACAGTAAATCTTTGCTTAACATAAATGGTCAGTAACTTAGTTTATTATACTGAAAAAACTATTTTGGAGTCATCGAACTTTTCTAAGTCCAGCTGCTGTGAAGTGAGAACAACTACATAGATTTCTAGTACTCAGTTGTCCCAGTCTGACATAGAATTCTACTGGGATTTCTGATAGTCAAAATATTCTTGGGGTTCATCTGGCCGGCTGGACTAATAATGCACTTGGTCTGAACTTGTGCTAGGCTGTGCATGTGGTTTCCAACTCCCATATGTAAGAAACATTCTATGACACTCTATAAGATAGATTATGTTTATAATTCAGCTAGACATGTTAGGAGAGAAAGCAACAGCCAACATTTAAGGAACACTAGATTTCATGATTTGCGAGATGCTGTAAGAGAGTGACTCAACGAGAACTTGGTCCATGTAGCAAGCAATCTTCTGATTATGCCAGGATTAAAAATATACTGTTGCATATATATGCTCCAAACTAACTTTACTATCTGCTAAGATTGCATTGCGGGACATGGAATTTTTCATAACTACAATTAACATTAGATATAGCTTTACTTGCATAATTTTTTCACTTCTTTCATTGTTGGCATACAACTGCAACAGTTGGCTTTCAGTTCATAATTTTAGCCACATCATGGCAGACTTCCAACCATTATGGGCTACATTGTAGAGATCAATACACGGCACTATGAAATTAGAGGATGAACTAACCAAATGCAGCACGCCTCCACGGCTCCACAGATATGTGTTGCACTTCCGGAGGAAAGGGCAGCGGACAAGCACGGACTACAACTCAGGCCTGGTTCAAAATCTTACCTGTTCGTCTTTGAAGAGAGTCTCCGGCTCCCGGGACACGGTCGGCTCAGCGGCGGCGCGGACAGATCCGTCTCGGCTCCCATGAAACTTAACGGATCTGGGCGAAGGAATCGACACGCGTGCGAGAGCCTATAGGCTGTGCTGGATTTGTGCTAGCAACAGTAGATGGGGCATGCCATGGTGGCCTGCCGGCGGCGGCAGGAGAGATGCCCTAGGTGGAGGAGCTGTGAATCGAACTAGACCATGATGGCGCGCGTTGCCGCCCCGTCTATTTTGTATGTAGAACTAGTGGCTGGGGCGTGCCATTGGCACGCCTCCTGAGCGTTCATGTGCGTACTTATCTAGCTTGCACACGTCCACGGGTCTTGATCCTTGATGGCGCTTATATACAGCAAAAAGTGATTTGCAAACATGCGAATATGCCATCTTTACTGACTTTAACCCATAACCAATGGTAAACATGAATGCTAAATAGAATATGTACCTTGCCATAAGCTATACAAATGAACAACCAGTACAAAGTTCAGCAATGAACCCAAATAACTGAATCAAAGGGTCATGTTATACAAAAAAGAATAATGTGAGCTGATGCAACATAAATATTTCAAACATAAATGTAGAGATTTTTAATAAGAAAGCTTTGACTGTCTATTTACAGGAAGGTCTAAGATACTTTTAATAAGGCCCTGACCGGTTTAGTTGTAACACTCACCAGTAGAAGAAATACATAAATGAATTTGACCATGAGCTGAAGGCAATATATACATAAATGGTCTAAATCATGTATATGTAAGGAAGGTAAATACTAAAAAAAATTAGTAATCCATCATCTGAAGTGGGTTACTGCATAAAAATATATCTTTCAAAAAATCTTTGATCAAAAGTTGGCCCTCTTAATTTGATACAGGATAAGAAGGCCACTTTGCAGATAATATTGGTACCAATTCTGTAAAAGTTTCTCTCTCTCTCTGCATCAAATGCTCATGAATCATGGATGGAAGGCATAACACTCGAATAGTAAGGTCATTATGGAAGTAAATGCCATACCGCAATACCTGTAGATGAGTTGCAATATTTTCCCTTCTGAGTTTCTCCACTTTCATAAGCTCCAGTATCCTTTTAGCCTTTAGGTACAGCCTCTGCAACCAACAGTAAGAGAAAGGACGCAGCATCTTGTACACACTACTAAGCAGATCATAGGACTTAGTTAAGAAATGCATTCTCAGATCCTTGTTAACATCACAAAATGTACAATGTCCCCAATTCTATTCACTATGAAAATAACAGCAATACAGTGCCAGCAAAGCTAACTGAAGGTTTACACATGACTAATATCTCATACAGTAAATGCATGTGCTCAAATGAAATTTAATGGAGTAAAACTCCAAGAAGATGTACAAAATAAAACTAAGAGGGCATGCAAAATTACTTGCCATGTTTAATTAGTCACTATAGCTATACTCTCCAGCATTTGCTTCAAGAAACTATTTTTCAAGCCTCACAATATATTTTGTTGAGTAAGAAAATCCAGTTCAGTGAACACGTGTATCGCTTCCAGCTGCATTGTTAAGGCATGAATATATTCTGAACATAACAATGCAATGTGGAGCAAAAATATATAACCATCTACTACCATGAGATCATGTAATGGTTCCTTGCAAAAAAAATCATGTATTGGTTAGTCTTTCTCTGAAGCTCGGACTGGTAATACTAAATGTATGCATCTCATATAGGTTCAGAAATACTCCCTCTGTGCCATTATATAAGATCATTTTTGACACTATAATAGTGTTAAAAATGATCTTATATTTTGGGACGGAGGGATTAGATTTCATATGCAGATAATGAAGAATGTCAGAACTCACAAATTAAAACATATGAAACATGAGGTTGTTGCTATTGGCTCCAATGAGAAACCTCCTAGATTAACCCAATGAGTTAGGATAGGAAGGAATAGATATTTTAGACCAGAACAGGCAGAATTGATAAAGGACCTGGCAAACAAGATCAGCCACAACCAGTACTACAACTGTTTAGTGAGGATGGATGCTGCTGTATGTACAGCATCTCCTATTATTATTATTATTTCCAGGCGCCAAAATATCTAACAGCAATGATACAAATAAAAAAAGTTCAAAGGGTAGAGCTGAGAAAATTACAACAACACAATCGGTATAACTGACAAATACTTCAACAGTGAGTAGCACCCATCTAGTAGAATATGAAGGAAGAAAGGCAAAGATACAACAATTCCTGCAGCTAAATCAGATAACACAGAAAATTGCAGCGATACATTGATGCTAAGATTTTGGTATCATTTAGATCATTCGTATCCAAGATAGTGGCCGGCGAACCAGACATACTCTGCATGAATGGCCACACATAATACATTATCTTCATCAGGTTTGCATGATCAAATTGGTGGCGGCATGGCGTACCGATGCAATTTGATTTGATCTCTCAACAGGGGGAAAAGGGCATTGCTTCCACTGCTGAAAAGAATAATGAACAAAAATTAGATTATCGGCCACACAAAAATGTGGTCTAGCCTCATACTATCATTCTGTCCCACCTTCTGTGCCGTCTATGGATATATATTCTTTTGATTAGCACAATACACTGCTTCGATTGTCTGCAAGTCATAGCAGATGGAGAAGGAAGATGGTTGTGTACCTGGGTGAACGCACGAGGTGGAGGGGGGCGTGGCCTTCTTGCCGCCGACGGCAAGATCTGCTTGCGGTGGCACTTCTCCATGGGCTCGCCTTCTCCCTCTCCCTCCTCTCTTCGTCTGGCCCTCCCCTCCCCTTCTCTCCCCGAGGGCGACGCCGCGAACGGCCATCTCCGTGGCGAACCCGCTCCGGCTGCCGCGCCCCGCAGCGGCGGAGCCGTCTCCGTCGTCCGAGATCTCCCCCTCCTCCGCGCCCGCCAACGCGGACCTTGTCCCCGTGAGGCCGTGAGCTTTCTAGGGTCGGGTGACGCGAGTGGGGAGAGCAGGCGACAACGGCGGCGGGCAACCGGATCGATCCACCGCCGCACGTGCGAGGCAAATCACAGAACGAAAACGCCGCCGCCGTCTTCTCCTCCCACCCACTCCTCCCTCGAGGCGACGCCGTTTGTGTGGCTGCGTGGGAGAGCGGAGCCGTCTACTCTCCCGCTGGCGACGCCCGTGGCGGCGGGTCACATGGGAGAGGAAACGAGAGAGGGAGAGAGGAAAAGAGGAGACGAGAGCGGCGGCCATTGAGGCAGGGGAGGAGGTTGCGTGCGTGGGTAAAGAGAAGCGGGCGATGGCGAGGGATTCAGAGAGGAAGCTGCCCGGAAATATTCCTCTACAGTTTGAACAGTAGCACATTGCGAATCCCTTCTGGCCACGTGGACCATGCGAGCGGACGCTCCTTGCGCGACTGTTAATGGGTTTAATGGTAAGAACTTGTGTAAATATAAAAAGACAAAAGCAATATAGATGAAAATAATATATTAAAAGGGATAAAATAGTCTGAAAAAGTTTTTTCATGTAAATTTTTTATTTTGTTTTGAAGCGTTGGTAGTCTGGTAAGTACTCCCTCCGTTCCAAAATAGATGACTCAACTTTGTACTAAATTTAGTACAAAGTTGGGTCATCTATTTTGGAACAGAGGGAGTAGCAACTAACAACACAGAGAGAAAAATACTAAGGTAGGACATGTTATTCCCATTTTAGTTTGTAACTTATGGCTACTTCCAAATGAAAAGGTCAAAAAATAACGTGACATAACAATAGAACACATCGAAGCGGTAACCTGAATAAAAATATGTAGGAAAAGCAAGAGTTATAAATTCATGAATTGACGAAACATTGATATACGGATTAACCCTGCTAAAGGCACCGGATGAAATCTATGCTCTTCTTAGTGGCGTAGTACACACTTCATGGCATGTCACATAATTGATGAATCTAACTCCCAAAGCTGAAATTACATGCATGTATGTATCTCTGATTAATGATCATCGTACTGATTTCCAAATTGAAAGAAAAACACAGATGATTATTCTTATATTTCAGAAAGTCAAAGTTATATATGTAAATGCTTCATCTTTGGTTTCTGACCTCATCTTAGATTGACATTGACTTGAATTCTTTTCCTATGTCTTGCAACAGCCCCTGCAAAGATGTGTACAACGTATCAGGTAAAGTCATTCGTTACACAAGCTAGGAGTGTCAAGTTCTCTCACGAAGAAAAATGTCCATGGTTGGAAAACAAAAACTCGCCCATGAAACTGTCATGCTTCTTCATTAAGCATGGCACATATCTTACCTATAATTGAAATGTAAGAAGTTAAAGAAATAAAGTACACTATAACAAAATGTAAGACATTTTTTATGCCCTATGCAAAACAAAAAAAGTCTTACAACTTCGTACAGAGGATGTAGCTTTTATGTGCAAAAATCCATGCAATGTTTTCAAGGTAAATCTGAACTAAAATGAGATTAGGGAAGAATTGCATGATCTCTCAGCAGATTGAAACCTATATATTATCTTCCTTACAACCCTGCTTGCATTAGTGTTTAGCTGATGAGTTCAACGCCTACATGTCTACAGGCTACAGTACTTCCGCAAATGATTCCTAAGCATTTGAAAAATAGAGGAAGACAAACATGCACATGACGTGAGCATATACATGCAATAGATTCTGAAGGGCCTTCATTTTTAGTAAGAAGCTTCTGAAGAGCCTAATGTTTTGTAAATTTCTAGTAAGACGCGGGCATTAATTGACTTAAAAAAATTAATTAATAGACTATAGTTCTACCCCAGTAATAAATTTGTGGTTCAGTATAACCTTAACAACTGATCTATTATGAATTCTGGATTAAGCATTGCCTAAAAAACTCAAGAAAGAATCATATTTAGTTTATCCTTGCTGAAGATAGTTGCAAAAAGTAGTTAGTGAATCAACAGTTTAGTTTATACTCCCTCCGTTCCTAAATATAAGTCTTTCTAGGATTTCAATACAAACTACATACGGATGTATAACATATTTTAAAGTGTAGATTTCACTCATTTTGCTCTGTATGTAGTCCGTAGTGAAATCTCTAAAAAGACTTGTATTTACGAACGGAGGGAGTAGTTAACATATTTACTCCAGTGCCCATGCATCATCTACGGCAGCTGAAGGGTTGTGAATAGCCAAATTTTAATTATGCATGGTGAAGCAAAATCTGCAGGAACTCCCGGTCAGTAACATTACTCAAGGAATTGTTCTAAATAACCTTATCATACAGATATCGATGAATTCTTAATCCCAAGATTCATATATATTTGCTTCTGTTAGCACAGTGAATGGTGTGCAGTAGCGACAACAAAATCAACATAGGGATCCTACAGGTATTATAATCTCACTCAAAATGTTGGCAAGGATGCATCCTGATGCCCTTTTAGGATGCATAGTTATCAATTAAGCGAACAATCATAGTTTCACCATCCCTAACCTTTATTATCATGTAACACTAACAAGTTGTGCACAATTCTAGCAGATATACTCCCTCCGTCCGGAAATACTTGTCATGGAAATGGATGTATCTAGATGTATTTTAGTTTTAGATACATACAATTTTATCTATTTGTACGACAAGTATTTCCGGACGAAGGGAGTACAATTTACAAATGCAAATATTCAATAATTGCTACAGCCAACGGAACATACCTGTCTCAGGTATCTTTATTTTTATGGTCATCACAACAAATCATACATTATTATATTTCCTCATCACTTCACCACGACTTGCAAAAATAACCAGAGTTGTTCCATCAGTAAAAGGCAACGTCATGGGGCCATGGTGACAGTGGCGGTGCCAGGATCAAAACCATGTGATGTCAAGCTTCATTAATGAAAAAAAAATAGATCATAAACAGGAATAAAAACATCGTACTTTCTTAGAAACCAACATATCTATGGCAGTAGTACTTTGCGACAATGCATACATTGATATGTATAGCATCAGTACTAATAGACTGGAATACATCGGTTTCAACATAAGTTATGAGAAAAAACTGGAAAATAATGAACTGTATTGCTGTTTTTGCACATAAAACAAACAAGTAGAAGTAGAAAAGTGGAAGGCCTTGCCTTGTATAGTTGTGTTGGATCAGATACAGAGTGCAGACTAGTATAGTAGTATTGATCGATGGATTGAGAGTTTCAGACGGATAATTTGTGTGCAACCGCAGGTGCGCCGCTCGCGGCTCGCCGGACAGCCCAACGTGGTCGTTCCTCACGTCTCACGTCCAGAGTCCAGCCAAAGATCACCTATGCCGGGAGTCCGGGACAGCAAGTCTGAAGGCGATGCGCTGCGGCGGCCGTCCACGGTCATTGGAGAGGCATGCGTGAAGGAGCCAACGAGATCACATAATTTGCGGATCAACTAGTGCGATCAGTTAAGGGATTTTGGATTTCTTCTTGCGATATGGCCCAGTAGTGGCCCAACTAATTGTTACACAAGCAGAAAAATAAGAGAATAGATGGGCCTGTGTAGTTAAATATTGTTGGTTGTCTGGTTCGACGACGTGATATGCAGACCTGGGGGTCGATGTCGTACGAAAAACCTGTGTAGTCAAGCGACTACACAGTTATAGCCTGGCTTCGCCACATGGTGGAGAAGATAACTTATTCGGCTCTTAAAAAAAAGCTTGCTTGTGTCTCTCCTTGCTCGATAAGTCCATTATAACAATACATTTTCAGTGTCTCAATCTCTGTATTAGTATCAACGTAGTATGTTGTAAGTACTTATAAGATCAAGAAATGTAGTTAATAAAGAATATCCAAAAAACTGAGGATGATGAACAAGACAAATTTAATGCAGGACCACCCTTACTTTTGGCTTTGAATAATCATTGTCTTGAATTATTATATCCAACATTACATTCAGCAGAAATTGGGCAAGTCGTTACAAGTGCTAATAAAAGCCTGACTAAGAGAGGTAAATTTAGTAACAATTTTGCCAGTTACAGTTTGAGTAATAAAGTTAATAACAAAATCAGTGACCTGTGTTTCCCAGATGATAAAAGGACAAATATTACCTTTAAGTATGTTCCGAGAAGTGCCTTGATCGACTCTGGAACATCAGCAACGAATTTCAGCAAGTACGGGGAGGAGCAATAGGGGTGGTGACACTTGAGCCTCCTTGAAGCTAGTATCTGGTCGTCGACAAGTCGGCTAATGGTGAAGCAGTTGGGTGAGGATTCAGGGCACTCCAGGGAAGATGGGGGCACCTGGTTGTGGGGTGGAGGCTACCAATTGTCCGCTGCCTGCAGCCAGGATGATCCAGAGAGGGATGGCCTCCGTGGTGGAGGGTTTCGTGCCATCGTCAGAAGTTCGTCCATCCCCTTCCAGCAATAACTTGAAGCCTGGAACCATGACGAGGGATCCATCTCGATGCCTCCGGCCGCCGCTTAGATGGCTTGACCTTTTGCCCGTGAAAAGAAGAAGAGGGAAGGCGTGAGACCTAGGAACACGAGAGGAGAGAGATCGTCAAGAGGGATGGGAGCTCGGAGGTGGGCATCACCTAGGGAGACTACTCGACGGCGCACTATGGTTTGCCCTAGGCCGAGATTGGGAGGGGAGGAGAGGGGAGGGGTCAGGCAGGATGATTGATCGAGGAGCGAGGTGCGGGGAGGGTAGCATCGCCCGGACCCCAGAGCCGTCGCATACTTTTATGATGCACACGTGGACCGTCCATCAAGAAATGAACGAGACGTCTCCAATTTTGCTCCCAGAGTAGCGGGCCTTGGACATCCAGGCTGGCGCACCCGACGAACAAGAATGACGGGGACAATTGATCTGACGGCCAAAATCAATGATGACGTGAGAGAGCTCCTAAGATGCACAGTTATAATGTATTTAAATTGACCAAGAAGCGAACGGAACAGACGGATATGCAGTTTGTCGCTGAATCATGGAATAAACCAGGGTGTGTTTTGCATAAATGGCAACATCAGGTGAGCCAGCTCAATCTTGTGCCTCCAGTCCAGATCGAACGACCCACATGGTCGCGTATCAAGGGAGCATCTCATGTACCGTATCACCAAATATCTACCCTGGAGGTGGGAGTTGACAAGTGAGGAGCAGCGAAGGAAAAAAATTGATAACCCAGAGAGTTCAACAGCAGTAGATGGTGAAGGAAATGATGAGACGGGCAATGACTATGTAAGGATTCCCAAAAAGAAAAGACCAACCCCAGATAATTCGGCAGGAGCTGCGAGCCAGCCCTGCCCATCCCAATGAAGTGCATGAGTTGGAACTGTCGTGGGCTTGGGAACCCATCGACAGTTCGAGAGCTTTGCAAGATTGTAAAGCAAGAAGGTCCCTCCCTGCTCTTTGTGATGGAAACGAAGATCAGCGGAAAACGAGTGGAAAAATTGAAGAATGTGTTGGGTTTCAGTGGTTGTTTTGTTGTCGATAGCAGCGGCTTAAGTGGCGGTGTTGGTTTGTTCTGGACTAATGATGTTGAAGTTGATCTGAAGAACTATAGCCGAGCACATATAGATGTGCAAGTCAGAAAGAAGGATCTTGATCTTCCTTTCTGGTGTCTCACAGGTTTCTACGGAGAACCCCAAGCTGAAAATAGGCACCACAGCTGGGGCTTCTTGCGAACTTTACATGCAATCCAACATGAAGGCTGGCTGTGCATCGGAGATTTCAATGAGACGATGTTCGCAGATGAACACTTCAGTCGGCATCCTCGGCCGGAGTGGCAGATGCGTGCATTTCGTGAGGCAATTGATTACTGCTCCTTCTAGGATCTTGGGTGGAGAGGTGTACCTTTTACATGGGATAATAAACAGCAAGGGGAAGCAAATGTCAAAGCGCACTTATACACAGTCTTTGCGAACAACGACTTTCTCCAGTTATTTGCTCATTCCAATGTAAAGCATATTAGCTCAACCAAGTCAGATCATTGCTATGTGCTGATAGAATTGAAAAGAGAGCAATCAAGTCTTTGGCCTCGAGGTGAACGCTCCTTCCGATATGAAAATGTATGGCAGTCACATAGTAACTATGATGATCTAATTAACAGATCATGGAAATCGGGAGCCGGCAACGAGGGCCTAGCAGGTGTGGTACAAGCTCTGTCGGCTGTACAGGAGACTTTAGGTTCCTGGGGAGACCGGGAGTTTGGTAATATATCAAAACGGGTCAAGAAATTGCAGAAGAGATTAGAGCAGCTACGTGCAACCTCGATTGGCAGAGGCCCGTGCAATGAGGAGAAAGCAGTTGCAGCTCAACTTCGAGAAACTTTGCGACAAGAGGAAATTTGGTTGAAGCAGAGATCAAGAGTTCTTTGGCTGCAGAAAGGGGACCGGAACACAAAGTTTTTTCAAGCACAAGCTGCTCAACGAACTCGGATCAACCGGTTTACGTCACTGGAAAAGTCTGATGGATCTTTGTGTGTTGACCCAACAGAAATCCTGAAATCATGGGGTTTTACCAATCATTGTATACCTCGCAAGGGTACAATGTTATGGATGAACTGCTAGCATATGTCCCAGCCCGTGTAACTGCGACAATGAACGAGTCTCTTGAAAAGCAGCATACATCGGAGGAGGTGAAGATTGCGCTCTTCCAGATGGCTCCTTCCAAGGTGCCAGGTGTGGATGGATTCACCGCTGGGTTTTTTCAGCAACACTGGGATGTCTTGGGGGATGATATTACCAAGGCAGTCCTTGAGTTTCTGGATGGGGGAGATTTTCCAATTGGCCTAAGCGACACGATCATCACTCTTATCCCAAAGGTTCGTAACCCCCAGAAGATTTCACACTACCAGCCCATCTCACTATGTTCAGTGTTATATAAAATTGCTGCGAAGGTGTGTTCAAACAGGCTTTGTGGCTTGATGGATGAGATTATAGGTGCTGAGCAGAGTGCATTTGTACCAGGACGTTTGATCACATATAACATTTTGGTAGCTTATGAGAGTGTGCATGCAATGAAAAAGAAGAAGAAGTGCAAGCAAGCGTTTTGTGCAGTAAAACTTGATATGCTCAAGGCCTACGACCGTGTAGAGTCGCACTACCTGGAGGCCATGATGACTAAGTTGGGTTTCTGTGACAAGTTTGTGAGACTGGTTATGAAGTGTGTGACTTCAGTCCGGTTTTCAGTCAAGGTGAATGGAACACTTCTCCCGTTCTTTACTCCTTCTCAGGGTTTCCATCAGGGTGATCCCATGTCCCCTTTTCTCTTTCTAATATGTGCAGAAGGCCTCACGTCATTGATGAACAATTGGGGTGGCCTACACATTGATAGAGGGAAAACATATTGATAGAGGGAAACAATTGGGGTGGCCTACACATTGATGAACAATTGGGGTAGCCTAATCTTCATGAAAGCAACTCAACAAAGTGCAGCTAGATTGAATGAAGTTCTTCGAATATATGCTGCATGTTCAGGACAAGCAGTTAATCGAGAGAAAAGTTCAGTTTATTTCAGTCCTAATGTGTCCCATCCACTAAGGACGGAGATAAAGCAGGTCCTTGGATTTTTTGTAGAAGCCTTTACAGAGAGATATCTTGGCCTTCCCACGGCGGTTGGACGAATAACGAGTGGTACCTTTAATCACATTGTAGAGAGAAGTCGTGGAAGGATGCAAGGATGGTCCGAGAGAGGTATGGCCTGTGCTGCAAGGGAAGTTCTACTCAAGTCCATTGTTCAGGCTATCCCTACTTTCAGTATGTGATGCTTTTTGCTGACAAAGAAGATACTGAAACAACTTTCAGCAGGCATGGCACAGTTCTGGTGGAGCAGCTCCATAGACAAGAAATCTTTACACTAGTTGTCATGGGATAAGCTGACTGCACCAAAGGAGAGAGGAGGCATAGGGTTCCGGGATATGCAGCAATTTAACATTGCGCTGCTAGGCAAGCAAGGCTGGTGCCTCATCTCACACCCGGAGTCGCTATGTTCCAAGATGTTGAAGGGGAAATACCTTCCTAAATGTAACTTCGAGGATGCCCAAGCTCCTAAATCTGCATCTGCCACGTGGAAGGCCATTACAGCGGGGCGTGCAACTTTGGACACGGGACTAATTAAGCGAGTGGGTATAGGAGAATCCATATCTATATGGACAGACTGATGGATTCCCGGTACAGATACGATGAAACCAATAGGACGTATTGGGAATGCGCAACTCGACAAGGTTGTTGAACTGATTGATCAACAAAGAGGTATATGGGACATCCAAATGGTATGCAACAACTTTTTAGCTCCTGACGCCGATGCAATTCTGAATATTCCTTTGAGAAGGGCATGAGGCGAAGATTTCTATGCGTGGGCTCTGGAAAAATCAGGTGTATACTCCGTTAAAATGGCATACCGAGCTCTTATGACTCATAAAGAGCGTTTAACTCAAGAGGAAGGGACGGTAGCAGGCTCTTCAATGTCAGATCAACACTTGTGAAAAGCTTTGTGGAAGCTAAAAGTGATTCCAAGAGTTCAGGTATTTTGGTGGCGAGTACTTAAGGGAATTCTCCCTGACTACGCCAATTTGCAACGACGCCATATACGCACAATGGCTCGCTGTGAACTATGCCAAGCCAGGATGGAGGATTTGCAGCATGCACTCTTACACTACTCACATGCTAAGCAATACTGGGTGGCTGCGCGAGAGATCCTTGATCTGAAGCTTCCTCGCCTACATCCGATTACGTGGGCGAAGGATATTGTGCTGGATGGAATATTTTCTGAACACGATGCTGTAAGCTGATTACGGTCATGCATGCGATTCGGACAACACCCAATAGATGGACTCATGATTAGGATGTGTTTGATCCGGTCCAGTCAATCAAAATGGTCAGGGATGATTTGCTCTTGCTAGATATTCCTACAAACAGTCGCAAAATCCCTGACGGACAATGCTGGAGGCCACCTGATGTGGGCTGGATTAAGATCAATACTGATGGAGCCATCAGCAATGAAGCTTGCAAGGGAGGAGGGGGCGGGGTGGCCCGGTCTCATCTCGCCTTCATGGGAGCTTGGAGCAAACCCTTTGATGGGGTTACCGATCCACTCATCGCCGAGGCACTCGCTCTACGGGAGGGCGTCATCTTTGCACAACTTCAGGGTTTCTCACATGTGGTGATGGAAGTGGATTGTTTAGAGGTGGTCAACCTCTGGTCGTCGCGCAACAAAGCCCGTTCCGTTGTAGCGCCTATCTTAGATGAAATTGGAGAAATAACTTCATGTTTTATCTCATTTTCAGTTAAACATGTCCCACGGGACTGTAATAGTTCGGCTGATCTTTGTGCTAAGCATGCGTGTGCCATTCGGGCTCGAATGCTGGCTGGAGGAATGCCCGGATTTCTTAGTGAGCAGCCTCCGTGCTGATTGTAACAGGATTCTGTTAAGAAAATAAAATCCCCAAGTTATCGGCAAAAAAAGAAAAAAGAAAAGTGAGGAGCAGAATAGAGAATTTGGAGGGGAGGGTTGCCGAACAGCCCCAGCGTCACCGCCGACGCCTCGACCCCGCGCGCCCCCGCTCCTGCTCGCCGACCCCTCCCTCTCCGGATCTCCAGCATGTACGGCGGCGGTAAGACTCGCCCCTGCTCCTGCTAAACCCTAAACCCCGGAGATCTCCCGCCCCGACCGCTCACTTTCGCTTTGGTCTCTCGCCCGCAGACGAGGTCTCAGCGATCGTCATCGACGTGGGCTCCTACAGCTGCAAGGCGGGCTACGCTGGCGACGACACCCCCAAATGCGTCTTCCCCTCGGTGAGCTTCTGCTTCTGCTGGGTCAGATTTTCTGTTTCTTCCGACTGTCTCGTTGTGACCCGGCTGTTTTAGTTCGTTCATTGACCCGGGAGTGCTAAATCCGCGTGCATCGCAACGGTGGAAGTTTGTTTCAGTGCTTCAAAATTTCCAAGTTTTCGAGCTATTTTAAGTCAAACGGCTTCGGATTCTGGTTCAGACATGGTGGTGCTAGCGTATCAGTTCATGCTATACTGGCCAAACCATAAATTTTGTAACAGGCACGTCCTACTCTGCAAATAATTGCTACATTAGTACGGGGTTGGATTCAGGCATGTGCGATAAGATGCACTTACCTGTCGGTTCCAGCGCATCATGTGCAATCTTTTTAATCTATTGACAAGGAAGTTAGTTAATGATTCCGTCCTGTCTAATAGCCCAGATTTTCCAGTGTTATCTAGTGTGAGCCTTTCTTACATGCACCGCGAGTCAAACGCAAAAACTGAATTTCAAGTATTGAAAGTTTCTGCATTGTGACTTGTGCTATTAGTTCCGGAGGTTAACTGTAGATCTCATGGGAACTTGGGAAATGGTATTGTTGTGTTTGAAATGTGAAGTTCAGTTTATCTACAAGTTGTTGAGTTGGAGTATTTTCTGTCTCCCTTAGACTCTACAGTTAATATTTTATTTTTGTTGTTTGAAGATTTTCCCTCTGCACTTAGTGGGATTATTGGGCTAATTTTGTAGAGTGGCAGTAAATTGCTAGTTTCACTCTGTTACTGATGAAATAAGCAAACTACTCATGTGATAACATTCAGAGAAAAGGAGAAGTACTGTGTAAATTAGCACTAAGAAAATGGTTTGAATTTGGCCACTTTTCTTTGGTTTAGCATGTTTTCTTCTCCTTTGCCTGAACAGTGCTTGGAAATTATGTTATTTTGTTGGTTCAAGGGTATGTGAGCTACCCAATCGGGACGTTTTGGCCAGTACAACTTATTGCACTCAGTATCTGGTTTTGATATGTTAAGGTTGTTGGTTCAACTGAACAAACGGGAGATACTGATGAAGCTAAGCCAGAAAAGGAGGCCGACTCTGGATCAGATCCTAAGAATGGATCCAAGCCTATGGATGTGGACAAAGCCAAGACAAAGCGCAAATATTATGTAGGCCAAGAATTAGAATTCAGGAGGGATCATATGGAGGTTAGTGACTGCACATTCTGAGGGTGATTTGTTGCTCATGTATTTTAATAACCATTGCTTACTGGTTCTCTTCCCCTCCCCACTAAACAGGTGATCTCACCGCTGAAAGATGGAACAGTTACTGATTGGGAAGTTGTTGACAACATATGGAACCATGCTTTTAGGTAAAATTTGTTTACCTGCTTGATGCAGCTCTGAGCAATTTCTCCTCTTTAACATGGTTCATCGATAATCAGCAATGGCACCATTTGGACTATAATTAAGTTACTAGTTTAAGCTTAACAAGTTAGCATTCTGTGTTTATTTGCTATTGAGTGTACTGATTGTGAAATCTTTAGTTAGTTTGTAAGCACACAAGACATGGTTCGTTGTTTACCCACTTGTTTTATTTAATTTGTTGGGATGTTTTGACTTCTGTAACAGCTAAGGTTGATTAAGTGCAAGCCTTTGCTCGTAATGATGCTATGCTATTTGTTGGAGTTGCTATTGCTTTGTTCCATTGTATTGTCACACTCACTTATTCTGTATTTCAGACAGCGGCTATTGATCAATCCTGAAGAGCATCCTATGCTGATAGCAGAACCATCTACAAACAGTGGACAGCAAAGAGAGAAGTATGTGTATATGTTCTATGCTTAAAATATTTATATCGCTAACCCATATGAGTGCCTTCAAGCCTGACTCTTATTTTCCATGTTCTATAGAGCAGCCGAACTTATGTTTGAGAAGTACAAAGTGCCAGCGCTGTTCCTAGCAAAAAATGCAGTATGTCTCTCTCAGAAGTAATCCTTGATGCAATCGGTTTATTATTTTTAATTGTTGATTGGGTTGTCAGGTTCTCACATCCTGTTGATCGGGAGGGGTGTGGCGTACCGCAAAACGGACGAAACGGACCTCCTACAGTCGAAACGGGGGTCCTGTTGATCAGGAGGGGTGCGGCGTACCGCAAAACGGAGGAAACGGACCTCCTATGGTCGAAACGGGGGTCCTGTTCATCGGGAGGGGTGTGGCGTACCACAAAACGGGACTCCACGAGATACTGTTCATCTCCACCGTCGACCTCCTCTAGCCTCCACGGGCTACCGTCGACCTCCTCCAGCCTCCACGGGCTCCTGTTCATCCAGCCTCCACCGCGCGCTACTCTACCAGCTACTGTTCAACCACCCCTCCACCATCTACTGTTCATCCAGCCCTCCACCGTCTACTGTTCATCTAGCCCTCTACACCACGGGGTCCTGTTCAACCACCCCTCCACGGCCACCCCTCCACCGTCTA
>NC_041391.1:231820504-231850186 GCF_002162155.2 Triticum dicoccoides
CAACGGTCATTGTTCATCCAATTGATCGGCTTCATTTAGCAGCAGTAGCGAAGGAATCGCTCCATCGGGTTCAGTTAACAGCCATCGATCGATCGCTCGGGTTCAGTAACGCGTAGCCTGCAATGCAATCGCTCGGGTTCAGTTAGAGCCCAACGCCTTGCTCGGGTTCAGTTAGAGCCAACGCCTCGCACACACGTGCGTACGTGTACGAGAGAAACGCGCATCGCTCGGCCCCCGACCTCCTATCGTAACCGGCAACTCCCCGAATTTTTCCTCCCCCTCGCTTCTACCACGGTTTTTTCCGTCATGGACGGCCCAAAGAATGTCATGCAGCTGCGTCTACGGCCTGTCCAGGATGAAAAGCCCATTTTCTGTCATGATTTTTTGTCATAGAAGTAGGAGCCCACCACATCTATGATGATACCGGGTTTTGTCACAATTATTGTCATAGAAGTGTCATATGTATGACAGAAAAAAAATTCGTTCGGCCCAAAATGTCATGGATGTGTCTTTCTTTTGTAGTGCTACTAATTATGGACCCATAGGTCCGTGGTAAACTACTCATGCATCATTGGAGGGCGGCAAGGATGATATAGATCCCCCTCCGTGATCGAATTCCCCTCCGGCAGAGTGCCAGAAAAGGCCTCTAGATGGGATATCATGGTTCTGGAATTTGCGGTGGCAGAAAAAGTATTTCGTGGACTCCTCTGTTGGTTTCACGATGTTAGAGAATCTATGGAGGCGGCTTAGGTCAAACGACGCCACGTGGGCCCCACAAGCCACCAGGGCAGGCCTAACCCCCTCGGCGCGCCCTAGTTCCTCGTGGGCCTACGGTTCAATATCTGGTCTTCTCCCAAAGCTTCTAGTGTCTCTTTTGTCCGGAAAAAAATCTCCAAAAATTTTGTGGCATTTGGACTTCGTTTGATGCATCTGGACGTGCTACATCTCTGGTGGTTGACTGGTCAGCATTTTCTTGATGGTGTTTTATCTCTGCAACCTGCTATTTTCCTTATAGATAAATAAAGGTCCCTTTTTGCCACGTTAGCACGATTAGTTTGTGAACAAGTGCACTGTGTTGTGGTGTCTCCTTGGTTCTCGGTCTCCTACTTTATATCTGAAGTATATTGTTCTTCACCAATATATGTTGCACATAGCATACAGATATTGTGGAGCTATCCATCCGCGACAAGAAAATACTCATGAAGAAGTTGGTTCTAACTGTTAATGCTAAAATTTCCATTTTCTCTCTGCTTGATGTGAGCACCTTAATCTGGTTTCTTGCTTAGATGACCTTCTCGAATTCTTAATCATTTTATAAGCTGTGTCATTAGATTTTAACAAGCTGGTGTCGAACATCGACCAACGATTTATTTCATCTTCATTTCAATGCTTTGGTCTTTGTCATGAGAGAAATTGCTGTATTATGACTGAGTGATCATTTTTGGTGCAGTGGTGGCGGGTCTACTGTGGTTTCTGCTGTGCATGATGGTTATGTGTTGCAAAAGGTATGTTATGATATTAATGTACTGATTTTCAAGGGGGGGTGTACACTACACTACTTGCCTGTATCTAATAGTGATCTGCCCCTTTTTACATTGTACATTTCATTTGATTAATCCAACCTTCTCTTTAAAATTTGATAAAATAAGATGTCAAGTTGTATCATATGGACCCTGGCATACGTAACACTGACACCACTTTTGGCTTGTCTCTTCTGAAGCTTTTTTTTCTATTGTTTTGCTCACTAACTTGTTTTCACGTGGCAGTCTGTAGCAACTTCTCCAATTGGTGGTGAATTTTTAACTGACTGTATGATGAAAAGCTTGGAGAGCAAGGGCGTTGTTGTAAGCATTTCTCTTTGTTAAGATAGCATACTAGCCCTTGCTGTATTTTCATATCCTGTTTGTTCACTTCTCAGATTAGGCCCAAGTATTCATTTAAGAAGAAGGAAGTGAGCCCTGGAGATTATAAGGTGGTAATTTCTTTAACATTACGTTTGATATAAAAAAAATCTTGTTTGCTTGTGATTCCTTCAGACCAAGAGATAACTCTTTATACCATTCGATGTGCCCCTTTGTTGAAACGCCTTGTACTATTGAATATGAGCTGGGCCGTTGGTATATTTGAAACCAACACACCAGCAAACAGAAGAGGGGCAACATATACAATATATTTATCTGACCATGGAAAAACGCCACAGGCTGGTATCTGATCTCTAGGGGATCCATGTCTAACAAAAAAGGTGAGAGAGCCTGCAAGGTGGTCTCTCTACCTTCCCCTTGCTGAGTTCTTTTCTGGCACCCAATTAAGTTTTACCACATGGCATAGGTCTGTAGATAGACACTGAATACCATTTTGACATTTCCAATATCATGAAGTAACACTGTCCTGTTCATTTTTCGTAGATACATGAGCACTAGGTGGTTCTCTGACTAATATCTGCCGGCCCTTCAAAATTTATTTAGTATCTTTCTTCCTATTTATGTGGTCTATCTAAGGTTCTGAATTTGCTGTGTTAATTAATTAATCATGGTTAATTGGTTACATTCGAAATTAATTAGCATTATGCTATTTCTCTTTCTAACCACGCAATTACAAGTACCTTTATTGTTATTCCCAAAAGGAGGGTCAAAATGGGTAGAATCGACATCAGTTCATAGACTTCTTTTAATAATTCCGATTTCGAAAAAGAATTGATAGTTTCTACCTCTACCCTATCTATTATCATTTCAACGATCAACTTCCCCCATAATAATATCTATACTACTTAATATTGCCATGATATCAGCCAATTTCATTTTTTTAACTAACGGAGGAAGAATTTGCAAATTAATAAAACTGGGTGGACGAATTTATACAGATGAAAACCTGAAGGATCACACTAGACGGATATAAGGGAAACTATGCAGTGTTTATTCTGTGGACCCATGTTTGTCTTTTTCAGGTTGTAGATCTTGATTTTCCAAACACGACGGATAGTTACAGGTTATACTGCATGGTATGTTCATTTGCAAATCTGTAATTCTTGTTTTGCTTTGTTGAATTTTGTCTGTATGCCTTTAATGGTTATGCTTACTCTGTATCACAGAGAGCCATCGCTAGCGACATCAAAGAGTCAGTTTGCAGAGTTCCAGATACCCCCTTTGATGGTATAACATTTAAAAAATACATTATTTCTGTGATTGTTTAGCTTTGCTATATTAATGCAGCTCAGATGATACTGGATCCACTATACTGACCTGCACAATCGGAGGAATATGCCAGCTCAGTTGATCCAATCATGAATCTTAAATATGCATACAACCATAATATAGTTGGCTGCTTTTTATGCATATGTCTGCCTGTCACCATTATTTTCATTCATTTGGCTGATTTAACACATCTGTCTGTGTGCTTTAAGCATTACCTTGCTTTGTGTTCCTCTTTTAGGTTCTGCTATTTACTTTCCCTGCTTTATTTTCATGCAGAAGTGGCATATGCAAATGTCCCTACAACTTCATATGAGCTTCCAGATGGGCAGTAAGTTATCAATATTATGTAGACACATACTTGTTTACAGCCAGATAGTTCTATTTTATAACCAGGTAGATTAAGAATATGGGTCAGTAGCTACTTTCTGGATTGTGTTCATGCCTCTTCACTTCAGTACACCCTACAAATGGACATGGCGAATTTCATTGTTTACAAATTGACATAAAACCAGTATATCATAGCATTCAAAAATTGCAGTTTGGTAACCACAAAGTTTCAACTCAAATTCCGATGAAAAGCCACAGTTTACCTGGATCTGCTCATGTGCCGCATTTTAGTGGAGCCTCGAGTTGTAATTTAACTAATTTTGCAGCCTGGTAGGCCATATCATGATTCAGCTATTACATTGATTGTATACTTACTTGATGTCCATTAAAAAAGTAGACATGGTATTTCGATTTTGGATGCACAATGCACCTAAGGCCTTGTACAATGGGAGATGCTTAGAAAAATAAACCGGGTTTTTCTGAAGCACCGGTGCCTATTTCTACAGGAGAGACGCTTAGTTAAGCGTCTATCATGTACAAATAAGCACCAGTGCTTAAAAAAAGCCTGGTTTATTTTTCTTAGCACCTTCCCTAAGCACCTCCCATTGTACAAGGCCTAAAAGGTGCTGGGGTTCTGATCTTCACTTTCTCTATTTCTGTTGCTGTAATTTTTTGGTAAATATGTGGTTTGTACTGTTTAAGACCTTATAACTTATTTATGTTATATCTGAGCAGAACTATTGAAGTTGGTGCAGATAGATTCAAGATTCCTGACATTTTGTTCAACCCATATCTTTCTCAGGTGAGCGAGAAAAATATAATTTCCTGTGTGCATGTATGTTAATTGGTCAGGATTTGTGCTAGTGGTAGATCACACTATCCAGGAGCTGAACAAGTTCATTGCTTTCTTCTTCATTAGATGCTATTAATATTAAAAAAAAATCTTTTGGACCTAGCTGACTTGTCTTCCTCTCTCACGAACTAACTTTTGATCAACAGACTATTCCTGGCATCGATGGATTTGGAGATTCCACTTCAATTCGCGGACTCCCACGAATGGTGAGTTAAGTTATGGGTACTATACAGTTGTGCAGCTTGGACAATTCTTTATGTTAATGAATGCCGCCACCATTGTTTTTCATCAGGTCCTTGACAGTGTAAATAGGTGTGATGTTGACATTCGCAAGGAATTACTCAGCAACATCTTGGTAAAGACATTATCAAGTGCTGCATTCTACTACTCTCTAAATGTTCCCGTGCACAAGCTTAGTGAATGAATCTTGTATAACATTACAACATAATCTTCAATTCTCCTGTTATATTTTGTTAATACTTAATACAACTCTAACATCTGCAAACTTGTATTCTGGATAGCTTTCTGGTGGCTCGTCATCAATTCTGCAGATAAAAGAGCGCCTAGAAAAAGAAGTACTGGAGGTAAAAGAACTGAACAAGATAGGATAAGTCACTTATGCTTTATATTTTCACCGTTTCCGCATATACTTTATTTTAGAATATGAGCATTCATCAACCATTAGCATACACAAAAGCATTTAGACTTCTCACATAGATTTTTTTTTTCGAGAGCACGCGAAAGGCGTGCCTTAGCTTTATAGAAGGGGAGAAAAATATTTACAAGAAATTACAAGCCGCATGCATCACCATAAGGCGTGCCTACACCCTACTCCACCGGCTCCTAAGCGACTACTCACAAAAGTGTAGCACTCCACTCCGTCTCGCTAGCGCCCATAAGTGGCGTTCCCTCAGAATGTTCCTGACCGTATCTATTTCATTACACACGTTGTCCCTACCAAAACCCCTACCATTCCTCTGCTTCCACAAACTCCAGCATACCAACATGTCAAAGGAATCGAAGTCCTTCCGCTGCGCCTTGGGCACCCTCTTCCTCGAAGCTACCCACCAGTCCTCCACCCTTTCATCTCTATTTGGCATCAGCTCCAAAGGGATCTCGACCTTGGTGAAGCATTGAAACCACACCTGCCTGGCATAAATGCAATGACCGAAGTCCAAATTCTGTACTGGACGGCCAGCCACATGAAAAGCTTGCAGGAGAGAGGAGCCCCACTCTTCCATATCGCAGCCGCAAGCTGGAATCTTATGCCCCCTTCACACATCATTGCGTAAGCCGAAGCAGCCGTATATGTGCCAGCGGTGTTCCACCTCCAGATCGGTCGATCCTCCTCTCCCAGGTGTAGCTCAAAGTTCATGAGAGCCTCACAAAGCCTGATGAACTGGGCGAGCCCCTCCGTGTCCAGCTCTCCAACTATATCATTCATCCAAGCCTGTAGTGCCAATCCGTCCTTGACCGGCCGTCTATTGATAACCTGTGTTTTGACCTTAGCCACCAGCATGGGCGCCAGCTTCTTCACTGTCGAACCCCTCACCCATCTATCCTTCCAGAAGAGAGCCTTAGCGCCATCTCCTACCTGCCAGTGAACAATGCTAGAGAAGGCCGAGCTTACTTCCTTGTCCACGAGAGTAATGAGGCCCTGCCACGGTCTGGCGTCATCTGATCTTTTCAGGCACTTTCACCTCATCCTAAGGGCAATACCATGACGATGAAGATCAATCACTCCCAAGCCTCCCAACTGTTTCGGCCTGCACACCCTTTGCCACGCAACCGCACACTTCCCACCGTGGATGTGATCGGAGCCAGCACAAAAAAATGCTCGGCATCCTTTGTCCACCTTGTCCAATGCCCACTTTGGCGCCTCTGCCACAATCAAGTGGTGCGTAGCTCTCACATAGAAATGATAGCAGGTTTGTCATGAAAAGTTTTTCTACATTTTTTTCTTCATATAATGACATCAATTTTGATATAGAGGTAGTGGCATTATAGTTAGGCATGTATTTTTTTTCTTTCTTTGAAGCTTTGCTTACTATTAATCAATTCAATAACTTATTTGCTTTTATGAACTCAATTCATGCTTTAGACAAGCTTTCCACCTTATATCTGTGAACTTTGTCGGGAATAGAAGATTAAAATGGATCTCGTTGATTATTTTGTTAGTGACTACTGACTACAGTGATTACAATGGTTACTTAGTCTTGATTTTGTTAGTGACTATTAATAATGGTTCCTTAGTCTTTGATTTTGCTGGTTAGTGAACAGTGATTACAATGTTGTGACTAAAGTCTAAAGCTGCTTTATTATGTTCCCTGAATCTCTGCAGGGTTATTCTTATTTTTTAACTCAATGATTGCAGGAGTCCCCTCAAAATGCTCGCGTAAAGGTTTTGGCAAGTGGAAGTTCAATGGAGAGGCGTTTCAGGTTAGACTGCTATCTTTGCTTGTCTTTGTATGCACTGGCTATATTCAATGGATCCCATTAGAAGCAGAGCAGTTTGAATGATTGCGTATGTCATTGTGTTGCCACTAGAAAGTAAAACTGTATTTTGCTGTATTAATTAATCCGAGTAGCTTTAACACATATTGTTGTGGCCCTGAAATTGGCTGAAAACATGCTTATCATCATACCGGTAAAACTTATTGGGGCCATAGGGTGTGAATTGGTCTGAGGGAGACTCATTCTGTCTGTTCGAGATTCATCTTCTAGATAGATGTCCGTTGACAAGGCTGATATGTATATCTGTAATTTGAGTGCAGTGTTTGGATTGGAGGGAGCATTCTTGCATCTCTCGGGTCGTTCCAGCAAATGTGGTTCTCCAAAGCAGAGTAAGTTTGGGTTGATATTCTAGGGTCTGTTTGCCCTGCCCGTCGCCAACACCTAACAACTTTTTCTTGTATGCATCTCGCAAACAGGTACGAGGAGCATGGCGTTTCCTATATCCAGAGGAAATGCCCATGAAATGGTTCAACATGCTGCCTGAGCAGAGCTTTGTGCTGCCGAAAGATGTAGTATGTGGGCAACAGTTAGGTGCACCTTGTTATCTGGGGATGTTTATTCTTGTGATGACTAAATTAGTTTTGAGGCATGCGCAGCGCAAGTTGAGAACAAGCTCAGCTGATACTTTGCCATTGATGGTAGATAGTAGCAATTCATGTGCTGATTTTTTTCGTCCGCGATGTACCGAGTATTGTATTTACTCATGTACTCTCCGGGAGTGAAATCTTTAACCATCTTTTTTTTGGACCTTGATAAGTGCCACACGTGTGGCTGTGACACGAAACAATTTCATCCTGACGTTTTTTTTTGACAACTTTAGTTAACCGGGGATGGCAACTTTAGTTGTGAAAATGGTAACTTTCCATTTGGATGGCAAGTTTCTTTTTTTGGGGGTTTTGTTCTTTTTTGGATGGCAATTTTTGTTGTAAAAACATCAGGCCGGTGCTACTTTGTGTTACATGTGTGACACTTATCATTTGTTTTTTTAACAAAACGAAGTCTTTTGCCATCTTGTTACGCCGCTGTAACTGGTGTAGTACATCTATGTTAGCCACGTGAAAACGGTTATTGAACTTACACTGTTATAGGTGGCAGGTGTCGATTTCCGGCGCTAGGAGCGTGACGAACATGCGACCTGAGCAAATTATTAAAGAATGAGAAAGTAAAAAGAAAAGAGAACTGTTTTTTGAGAACACCACATAGCTTTATTTAAACAATGTTTGTAGGATACAAACTATAGATGGGGTGAGGTGAGCCAAACATGGCGCCCACTCTCCAGATAAGTAGCAGCTTTCATTAGACTATGTGCTTCAATATTGCATGCTCGATTTTCATGTCTAATGGACATTTTCTGAAACAACGCCTTTTTCGTGAGAATCTCCTTGATGATCACTGCATAACTGCATAGGTTATCCTCCTTGATGTTGTAAACCACTTGTAGACAATCCGTAGCAATTTGTAACCGTGAGAGGTTTAGATCAAGAGCCAGCGACATTCCCTCACTGCATGCAATGGCTTCAAGTGTTGTATAAGACCTTCAAAAACAATTGAGGACGCACCCATGAAAGTACCGCTCACATCACGACAAATTGCACTTACAACTCCCTTCCGTTCTCCTCGGTCTACACCTCCGTCAACATAAATTTTGGCACTTCCCACAGCAGGAGCTTGCCAGCCGCCCCGGGCAGGCTTACGAGGTTGGCTGGGCTGGTTAGACTTCTTGATTGGCAGCCCTTCAAGCTCTGGCAAAAAACGCCGGATAAACGAGAACGTCGATAGTGGACTCTGGAATTGTTGCTCGTGAATCACTTTCCGACGAGCCCACCAAATGGACCATAGTGTTATCAGGACCTTCACAACTTCAGCATGTGATGCTACTTCGATTAGATTGAACAACCACAACTCAGGATCCTCCCGACACGTGACTGAATGAGATTCACAACATCATCATCCATCAGCGGCCATACTGCTTTCGCCATGTTACAATCAATGAGCAAATGGTGCCACGAATCTTCAGCTGCATTGCAGACAGAACAAGTCGCCTCATGCACCATGTTCCGAAATAGCCTTACATCACCCGTCGGGAGGGACACATGAAGTCGCCAAGCAAAAATTTTAACTTTAGAAGGAACCTTGATGCCCCATAAATCAGACCATTGCCGATGATTTCCTTCAAGGTCGGACGCCCCGGTCGGTGCTGGAGCTAGTCCTCTCTTTGTCACTTCGTGTCCACTAGTAGCCGGTAGGCTGAGCAGACATAAAATCGTCCAGAGTGCTCATAGTGCCATGCCCAGGTATTCGGCAAGTTGATTGAACTTAACAACGGGATGTTTAACACCACTTCCGCATCAGGGGGGTCATATGCTCTCGTACAACCTCTATGTTCCATGCATGCACGGCTTGGTTAATTAATTCACTAACAAACTCCGGCGATGTTGCACTCCTTGCACAAATCGGCTATAGCTTATAGTCGCGTGGCAGCCAGTTATCAAAAAACTGTGTCTCTTTTCCATCACCAATTCTCCGGATCACGCCCAACTTCAACACATCCCTACCTTCGCAGACGAATCGCTATGCTTCGGTTCTTTCTATATGATAATATGCACCATCGGTTGCTGCGCTCCCTGCGGGTAATAGCAAGAGAGTGAAGAACGAACGATCCTCAAAAAAGTCAGCAGTGAATGAGTCCGACTCGAGTTCATGAGTCAAAGGCGTGACAAGAGAGCGAGTTGGACTCGCGAACGATCCGCAAAGACCTCCAGACGGTCGAGGGGCGCGAACCAATATCAACAGTTAGGATATTTCCTTCAGGAAAATAGACTGCTTTTAAAACTTGGGCACTAATGGAATCTAGGTTAGTTAACATTTACCATGCTTGTCGAGCCAATAACGCGAGATTGAAGAACTCCCCGGAAGCCTTGATACGTCTCCAATGTATATATACTTTTTTATTATTCCATGCTGTTATATGACCAATCTTGAATGTTTTATATACATTTACTAGCAACTTTATATCATTTTTTGGGACTAACCTATTGACACAGTGCCAAGTGTCAGTTGCTGTTTTTTGCTTGTTTTTTACTTTGCAGAATATCAATACCAAACAAAGTCCAAATGCCATGAAACTTTTTGGAGATTTTTTTTCTGACAGGAAGACACCCAGAAAGCTTTTGGAGGGTACGAGGGGACACCCATGGGGCCCACTAGGCACCAGGCCTCAGGCGCACCTTGGTGGGGTAGTGGGGCCCACAGGCACCCCCTTGACATACGTCCACCTCTATAAATACTCTAAAATCCCCAAAACCCTAAGGGAGTCGACGAAATACTTTTTCCACCGCCGCAAGTTCCAGAACCACGAGATCCAATATAGAGGTCTTTTCCGGCACTATGCCGGAGGGGACAACGATCACAAAGGGGTTCTTCACCATCCTTGCCGCCCCTTCGATGATGCGTGAGTAGTTTACCACAGATCTACGGGTCCATAGTTAGTAGCTAGATGTCTTCTTCTCTCTTTTTGATCTTTAATACAATGTTCTCCTTGATGTTCTTGGAGATCTATTTGATGTAACTCTTTTTGCGGTGTGTTTGTTGGGATTCGATGAATTGTGAGTTTATGATCAATCTATCCATGCATATTATTTGAGTTTTCTCTAAACTCTTTTATGCATGATTGTTAAAGCCTCGTATTTCTTCTCCGAATTATTGGTTTAGTTTGGCCAACTAGATTGATTTTTCTTGCCATGGGAAGAGGTGCTTTGTGATGAGTTCGATCTTGCGGTGCTCAATCTCAGTGACAGAAAGAGACATGACACACATGTATCTTTGCTATTAAGGGTAACAAGATGGGGTTTATTCATGCATGCGTTTATCTTGTCTACATCATGTCATCATTCTTATTGCATTACTCTGTTTTCCCATGAACTTAATACACTAGATGCATGTTGGATAGCGGTCGATGTGTGGAGTAATAGTAGTAGATGCAGGCAGGAGTCGGTCTACTAATCTTGGAAGTGATGCCTATATACATAATCATTGCCTTAGATATCGTCATAATTATTTGCTTTTCTATCAATTGCTCAACAGTAATTTGTTTACCCACCGTATGATATTTCTTCAGCGAAGCCTCTAGTTGAAACTACTGCCCCCAGGTCTATTTCCTATCATATATTAAAACCAAAAATAACTTTCTGCAATTTTTCTTTATTTATTTTGTGTGTGTTTTAGTTAGATCTATTTATCAAAACCTATACAATTTAATCTATCTCAATACCGTTGAGGGATTGACAATCCCTCTTACGCGTTGGGTTGCAATTTTTTGTTGTTTGTGTGTAGGTGCTGTTTACATAGTGTTGCTTGGTTCTCCTACTGGATTGATAACCTTGGTTTCACAACTGAGGGAAATACTTACCTCTGATGTGCTGCATCATCCTCTCCTCTTCGGGGAAATACCAACGCAGTTTACAAGCAATCAGGAAGAATTTCTGGCACCGTTGCCAAGGAGACATCATCAACATCTATCAAGTACCTACGCATAAAATATTATCTCCTTGCAATTACTTTATTTTCCATTTGCCTCTCGTTTTCATCTCCCCCACATCTAAAAAGTTTTACAAAAATATTTTCCGTTTGCCTATTTCTTGTTCGCCTCTTTGTTTGCTTGCCCACTTTATCGTTATGGATAGTTCCTCCCTTGCCACGTGCATCCCTGAGAATGAAGTTCTCAATTTTAAACAAAGGGGAGGAGAAAAATTGAGAGATTCTTGGTATAGGATTTGCAATGCTCGTAATAGATCAACTCGTAAGCAATCTAGTACCATTCTTCTTTGTAATTTTTATGTGGGAAACACTACTTGGTACAGATTTATGCTTGACATTATTATAGGAGGGAATTTCTTGATGTGTCCCTTTATGGATGCTTTTAATGCCACGGGAAATTTAGTGGGATTACCCCCAATCATTATCAATGAAACGATTTTAACTCTTGAGCATGTTATGCGAAGGCTAGATGCTATTGAAAAGAAAATGCTCACTATAGAACACATTGAAAATTTGGATAAAAAGATCCATAATCTTGCTAATATAATTGGGTTGAAGGTAGGAGATACTCTTAAATTACTAAAAGAGAAAAGACCCATAGTTAACGAGAGGGTAGAAGAGAGCCGCTCTTGAATTGATAAGTTGGAAGAATTTTTTTGTAACTTGAGCTCGGCTTTTTCTTCCGTTAAAACTATTGAAAAGACTCCTAGTAAGAATTGCAAGTCTATCCATGTTCCTAAGAACAAAGGTGCCACTTCTAGTAGCAACAATGAAGATCTTAAAATGATTAGGATTCACCCCAACTTTGCTGGATTGATAAAGAGACCTACTTGCAAGAGTGAATTCTTTAACTTTATCCCTAGAAGTGTGATCATTGAAAATATTCATGTTAAATCCTTAATGTCGTGCACTTAACATGGCAGATGCCCTAGCAAGAGGACTTAGGTGTGGAGCCATCGCCGCTAGGTTAGCTTGAAGGGGTTAAAATGGGACAAAGGACACAGAGAGTTTTACCCATGTTCGGCCCCTCTCAACGAGGTAAAAGCCTACTCCTACTTTAGGTTGTATTGCTTGGGTTTTGATTACCAGGGAGCGAATACGCTTGACCTAGTTCTTGATCTGCTGTCTCTTGAGTTAATCTGCCACCGGGTCACCCCTTTATATACACAGGTTGATGCCCGACGGCTTACAGAGTCCCGACCGGCTCATACACATCATGTACGGCTCGGTGACCAACTAAGCTTGCCTTAACATACAAGTTAAACATATGGCAGTTCATACCCATGGGTCTCAAGTCACGTCCGGGTCTTGGGCCTTCAGCAAGCTTGTGATACGTCTCCAACGTATCTATAATTTTTGTTTGTTCCATGCTATTATATTATCCATCTAGGATGTTTTATATGCATTTATATGCTATTTTATATGATTTTTGGGACTAACCTATTAACCTAGAGCCGAGTGCCAGTTTCTGTTTTTTCCTTATTTTTGAGTTTTAAAGAAAAGGAATACCAAAAGGAGTCCAATTGACGTGCCAATTTTTGATGATTTTTTATGGACCAAAAGAAGCACGTGGAGTGAAGAGTTGGGCCAGAAGAGTCCCAGGCTGCCCACAAGGGTGGGGGACGCGCCCACCCCCTGGGCGCGGCCCCCTGCCTCGTGGACAGCCCGGAAACCCCCCTGATGTGAGACCTACGCCAAAAATTCCTATAAATACCGAAACCTCCAAAAAACACCATAGATCGGGAGTTCCGCCGCCGCAAGCCTCTGTAGCCACCAAAAACCAATCGGGACCCTGTTTCGGCACCCTACCGGAGGGGGGATCCCTCATCGGTGGCCATCTTCATCATCCCGGCGCTCTCCATGACGAGGAGGGAGTAGTTCACCCTCGGGGCTGAGGGTATGTACCAATAGCTATGTGTTTGATCTCTCTCTCTCTCATGTTCTTGAGGTGATACGATCTTGATGTATCGCGAGCTTTGCTATTATAGTTGGATCTTATGATGTTCTCCCCCTCTACTCTCTTGTAATGGATTGAGTTTTCCCTTTGAAGTTATCTTATCGGATTGAGTCTTTAAGGATTTGAGAACACTTGATGTATGTCTTGCCGTGCTTATCTGTGGTGACAATGGGATATTCACGTGATCTACTTGATGTATGTTTTGGTGATCAACTTGCGGGTTCACCTTGTGAACTTATGCATAGGGGTTGGCACACGTTTTCGTCTTGACTCTCCGAAAGAAACTTTGGGGAACTCTTTGAAGTACTTTGTGTTGGTTTGAATAGATGAATCTGAGATTGTGTGATGCATATCGTATAATCATACCCACGGATACTTGAGGTGACATTGGAGTATCTAGGTGACATTAGGGTTTTGGTTGATTTGTGTCTTAAGGTGTTATTCTAGTATGAACTCTATGATAGATCGAACGGAAAGAATAGCTTCATGTTATTTTACTACAGACTCTTGAATAGATCGATCAGAAAGGATAACTTTGAGGTGGTTTCGTACCTACCATAATCTCTTCGTTTGTTCTCCGCTATTAGTGACTTTGGAGTGACTCTTTGTTGCATGTTGAGGGATAGTTATATGATCCACTTATGTTATTATTGTTGAGAGAACTTGCACTAGTGAAAGTGTGAACCCTATGCCTTGTTTCCTCTGACTGGTTTGTTTCACCCTTTGACTGGTGGGACCCAACATACTACGTGGAGAGAGGTAAGGTGACTAAGGCTGCATTATTTCTGCACCACTGTGGATAGTCTTACCACCAAAGCCACATGACATGATTATGATTTAAATCCCAATGACTCCTACACACAAAAAAACACGGCATGCTTGTCACACGAATGCAGGAATGTATAAAAGGTTATTTTCCTCTCGTTGAACATAACAGGAGGGCTGTGTAGCTGGTTAGCCTGTTCGCTCATCAAACTTGAGGTTTCGGGTTCGATAACTACACTTGAGCATAATTTGTGCCAGGAGGATTCTTTGACTGGTCAAAATGGATGGATACAGAGCTATACAATCTCGTAGTGACCGTATAATCACCTCATCATGTATAAGCTGCAGCCTCGGCGCTTGTTTTCTAGGGTTTGCACGCTTCTCTCTCTCTAGTATATATATACACGCTGGAGCCTCAGTGCTTGTAGTTGCTCTCTTCACACTCTCTCACCCTCTCCAGATCTAAACAAGACTTCGTTGGCCTCTCTCTCCCCTCACTGCTGCTCAAAGAGCCGGCAGGATCCGTCCGCCGGGAAGGGAAGGAGGCTTAACACTGTCGCCGTTGGTGAGGGAGGGAATCCACTACCAACGCAGCTGTTCACTTTCACCCATCGGTGGCGCGGGAGGGCCTCCGACCCCTTCTTCTTCGCCGCCAGCCTATCACCCACCGAACCATGCCCCAAGAACCTTAAGGTATAATTTACTTACTCCACATGCATTGCTCTAGCTGCATGTATACCATGAATCTAGGACGTGGTTCAAAGAGGAAAGGAGTGGGGGAAAGTAGTGGGAAAAGTTGTATAGCATGAATCTAGGACATGGTTCAAAGAGGAAAGGAAGGGGGAAAGTTTTATAGCATGAATCTAGGACGTGGTTCAAAGAGGAAATGAATGGGGGAAAGTAGTGGGGAAAGTTGTATCTCATAAATCTAGGACGTGGTTCAAAGAGGAAAGGAAGGGGTGAAAGTACTAGTACAGACTGGCTATCCAGCACCTACGTTGGTCAAAAAGGGAAAACAATGACAAACGCAGTACACACATCTGTAACGAACTGATCTTTTGTTTTGGGGGACAAGGCTGTAGAGTTGGAGCAGGACTAGATTTGCTGCGCTCACATAGGGAAAGGTGTCTAAAGATAACAAAACCGGGACCAACACAAATATGCTCCTTGGTTGTTTGTTCTTTGTTGCAACAGACTGTGCATGACCACAGTACATTGGTAGATGCACATGGTGCTGGTGCATCCACTGTCCCGTGCAACTCTTTAGCTATTGTTAATCTAAGGCCCTATTTCGTTAAAAACTCCCTAGTCTCTACCTGCTTGGTTCCAGGGACTAAACATGGACTAGAGGTTATTAAATGACATGCTAAAAGACCATGTTACCCCTAGTAATTAACTAATAGAGACAAGGTGCGATGCGTGGTAGGGGCAACTGTTGGAAAAAGTCCCAAAAAGACTCCCTCGGGGTCTTCTTTCTTTAGTCCCAAATGCCCACTTTTAGTCCCTAAAAGTCCATCCTGTTTGGTTTAGATGGGACTGACACGGAGTTTTTTTAGTCCCTACACCAAAATGTACCTGTAAACAAACACCCTCTAATAATGTCGCTGGAAAATTGATGCAATGCCACAATTAAAAGCAAATTACATGTTTAACGAATTTCATTGTTAATATAATCTCTATGTTAATATTAATCAATGACACCGTTTGAGAAATGCTACTGTCTTGCTTTCTTTCCCATTTAGATAAGGTAGATGCTTCTTTTTGTTGGCTTTTGTGTCATCCACCGTTATTGACCACTAGTTGTTTCCTTTGCACCTCTGTGTAAACAGGGTTATCTACTTCACCTTGTTGCCATTGTGACCTTTTGTTGCACTGCACAAAACACTTTTGTTTTAAGAGTGTTTTGTGCAGTTCAACCAAAACGTCACACCGACAACGTTTCTTGATTGCTTGATCTTAATGGAACTGCACAAGAGGAAATCTTACTTCCTATCCGTGTTGGCAAATTTGGTTTAGATCTTCTTCTTGTGAGTTGTTTGAATTCCGCATCATGAGAGGTCAGTACTAGCCTTCTTTCACATGACTCTGCAGTGTGCTTTCATATGTTGTGCTACTTGTACCGTAATGTTGCTTGATTTTAGTGAACTGCACAAATGGAGACAAGACTTCCAATCTGTATGTGCACCGTAATATCCCATTGAGGTAAGATAAGGATATTTCACAACTGTTGGCCTGTATTTTGCCACTTTCATCAGAAAATTAATGTCATTGTTTAGTGCTATACTTGTGCTCCCTAATTGACATGCCAAATCTTACATTGAAGGCGAAGCTTGTTTGTTATTGAACCAAGTGATGAAGGGGAAGAACAAGCGGAAGAAAAACAAAAATCAACTCCCGCTGCTGTAATGAAGCACTGGAACTGTGATGACACAAGTAATGATATAGTTTTGCATCTTAATTTATTGCTATGGCTGGAATGAGCAATTGTTTTGCCACTAATTTGATGCCACTCTTAATGTAATACGTAATTATCTCTACTTGTGCAAACAGGGATCTTCTTTGAAGATGCCATATATTTTAGTGGAACTGCACAAGAAGATGTTGGAAACATTAAACTAATTGAGGAGTATATAGTAAGCATGGCCACCACAGTAGATAGCAACAGATGGTTCCCGAGAAGTGCTTCATCTGTATGCTCTACACAATAAGCCTCCTGACAAAGGTTGGTACTCGCCCACTGATTTCATCCATATGATTGAGCTTTGTCATCTCTATTGGTGTTGTGCTACTGTTTAGATACTGTCATGAAAAAGTGGTATTGTCCTTGAGAAGTGCTTCATCTGTGCTATTTTAAATATTTCCTTTTCTTTTTTTCAAGCAAACAGGGATGCTAGCATTTAGTTGTCCTCTTGTCTTTGCACAACAGGATCATCTTCCTCTGAAGAAGAATATGGACTACGTGAAGTGACTAGTTCCGATTATGCCAGTATGAAGAAGCCCTGTCTATCTTCTCATCAGAAGGAGCAGTTGAAGGATGGTTACATTACTCCCCACAAGACCAAACTAACTTCAGCTCATAAGGACTAACAAATCTCCATTTTTTTGCTGTGATGCACGAGTACAATGTTGTTCTAGGATTCTTTCTGGTGAGTTCCATTTTTCTAAAAGTGTGCTCTACATGGACCATGTAGGTGCATGTTTAAACTGTCAATTCATAGTACATTTTGCTTTATACTAATCACTTTTTTGTATTTGTGCAAATAGGGGTGCTCAGCTTGATTTCAATGGGAACTGCACAAAATGTTGATGAACACATCGAATCATTCATTTCCACCACAAGAAAGGAGGTGCCGATAAGTTTAAGGCGTTGCAACATATAAGGGCGAAATCATACAAGCTACGCGCGAATTTGGTTGATTTTGGTGGAACTGCACAAAAAAAAACAGCTGGTTTATTTAGCACGAGGTGCCATGTCAATGTCCGAACTGATGGCAAACCCTGCCCATTCCACAATCGTAGGCATTTGATATTTTGGAATGGGACAACCTTGTCAAATTTTGCTCATTGATTTTAGCAAGACATGCGTTTGATATTTTCAAATGGGACGCCCTTTGCTGTCAGCAGTGTCGATCAATTTTTTCTTTATTCTTTAGTTGTGAAGTAAATATTGCCTCTGACATGTGAGTCACTGAGATGCATAATCATCGATTGTTTTGAATTTTCTCTATGAATTGCCAGCCCTGTGTGTTTGATTGCAATGTACAGAAACGCTAAAAAGCTGCTCAAACTCTTTGTACTCCTTCTGTTTCTTTTTACTTCGCACATTGTGAAAGTGCATACTTTTTTCTATAAGATTGGTCAAAGAAGAGATACTTTGACTGCAGACAAAACTTGTATGCAGACTAGAAAGGACCGGAGGGAGTACATGTGAAACTGCTGCAAACGAGGTGATCACCCTGGGAATAATGCTAGTATGTATTGTTTTGCATGTTCATCCAATGCCAGTGATACAGGAATTCGAACTAATCGAAATAAATTCGTTCATACACGGTCGGATTTCATATAAACATGCCAGATTTCATTACATTTCATACATTCTTCAACTAAAAAGGGGTGCGCTGGAGGTATAATTAATTAACCGAAGCTACCCACCTGTGTCCCGCTGAGCCGAACAGAAGCTTCAGTGACTTAACTGCAGGTGCAGTTGCGTAACTGACATGTGGCCTGTTGGGCCCACGTGTTAGTCAGCCAACTGCACCAGTAGTTAAGTAGAAGCAGTGTTTTTCTCCAACACAGCTCTCCGACTCCATGTCGCTGCCAAGAAGCTAACCAGCCGTCAATGGTCAACCCGCCTAGCTTGGCTTCAACCGAAGGGTAGAAGCGGTGTCCTTACTTGGACTCGAGCGGCGGCGACCTACCGTGTTCTACTCTTCCTTGTTTTCTGTGTGGCACGGCCTCGTTGGCAGCGGGGCGGGGCCTCGGCGGAGCCGGCGATGTCCTCTGTCTTGTTGCCGGCGGGTGACGCCTCGGCGGAGCGGTGGAAATCCTCCCCCTCGTTGCCGGCAGGGTGGGGCCTCGGCTGAGCCGGCGATGTCCCCTGCCTCGTTGTTGGTGGGGCGGGGCCTCGGCGGAGCCGGCGGTGTCCTCTGCCTCGTTGTTGGTGCCGTGGGGCCTCGGCGGAGCAGGGCCTCGTCAACGCCAGCAGAGCGGGCACTCATCGGAGCCGACATTGTCCTCTGCCTCGTCCTTGGTCTCACCAAACAACGCCTCACCCGCTTCATCGCCCTCTTTGTAGGTGGCCGCAGCCCCCGCCACACGCATGCGGTACCGCCAGCGCTCGAGGCGGCCCTCGCGGGTGGAGCGGTACGAGTCGAGCAGCGCCTCCTGCTTCACCCGCTCCACGGTGATCTGCTCCTTCACCCGCAGGTGCTCCTGGAGGAGATGGTGGTTGTAGGTGGCATCGGCCTGTGCCTCCTAGAACTGCTCCTCATGCATCTGCCTCACCGTGTCCATATATTGGGCACGAGCCTCGCCGATGGTCATGGTGCAATGCACCGGCGAGGATGGCGCAGAGGAGGGGGTTGGCACCGGATCATCGACTACCATGTTCTCCATTGGGACGTCGTCATCCTCCGGCTGCCTGCCGGCCAGCCGGTTGGCAGCAATGGCTGCCATCTCCTTGTGGTCCATCGTCCGCCCGTCCCGAAGAGCGCTAGAGCGCGAGGAAGCCATGGTGGACAGTAGTGGTGTGGACAGGAGAGAGGGAACGGATGCGGATGACTGCGGCTATGGATGGCGCAACAGTTTATATAGCAATGGTGGGCGGCGGAGGGATGGACGTGTGGCGCCGGAGTAGTTTGCTGCACAACCCGGAACAACAGCGGTGGGATTCTTTCCTTCGGCTTACCCAACACGCCGGCTCCTCGCAAACGCCGTGCAGAGGTTTCATAGACTTTTGATTTAACTTATCCCAAAGCAGGGTTTTTTCGACAACCTCTTAACCCTTCAGACTCAAACTATCAGGGAACCTCTCATTCTTCTTTTGGCGACTCAACTGGGACTCAGGTCCCTCTTTTCAAGACTGTGCCTGGGTAAGAAACACTTAAGCCTATTTGTCTTCAATCATGTGCTCAACTATTATGTCAACCCTGTATTATGCTTTATTCTTAGCGCTATGGCCACGCCTAGCAAGAAACTGAAGGTGAACAAGCTGACTGAAAATTCAAATCCCTCGGAGCCGGAGAAACAAATAATAGAAACTTCTCACCAAGCTGCTGAAGCCTCAGTTGCTGAGTCGCCACCGGAACCCCATGTTCATATAGATTCCATAGATGTTAACCCGGAGAATGTGAAGCCGCCCAGTCCTACCCAACCGGCTCAAGAGACTAAAGACATAACAATCACTGGAACAACTTATACAGCACCAGACAACCCCACTGCCCTATCCAAGCACAGCGTCAACGAAGAATTCTCTGCTGTTGACAAAGGCAAGTGGAAGGTGGATTTAGAAAGCTATGCTCAGTTCAACGCCCAAGAGATCCAATCTGGTTATTTAAACTGCCTTCACACCAGCCGTGACTTTGAGGAAGACCTGGTCAACCTTATGAAGGAACATTTTGAGGTAAACATAACCATCTTCTCCATACATATCTATCAACCGCCAAGTCTACTGGATATGATAAACTTGAATATGTTGTAGACTTTTAAATGTCTTTGTTAATCTTGGAATCCATGTCATAGTATGTTTAGAATGGCAGAATCAACACAAGTAGCCCCCAAGGGCCGGCTTAATCCAAATGGTTAAACCGGGATTTAAAAAATATAGCTCTTAATTGCACATATGTAGCCCCCAAGGGCCGACTTAATCAGCATGGCTAAGCCAGAACTTATCACTGTAAGTAGGAACCAAAATCCAAATATGTAGCCCCCATGAGCTGGCCATAGTCGTAGAATGTGAGCCGAATCATCATAAAATGGTCTTAAAAAAAGAGCAATGTGCATTAGCCCCCAAGTGCCAAGTAAAATACTGGTATTGTGCTTGGGACTTCAAATAAGATGATCATAATGCCTCCTATCTTCTTCATGTTGCATGCTAAACTAAATATGAAGGAATCCCAAGTCAAAGATTTGAGGGCCAACGTTCAAACCCAACAATCTGAGACTTCAAAAGCCAAATCAGAGCTGAAAACTACTTTGGAAAACATTGAAAAGCTTAAACAAGACTTCAGTGCTGATAAAACTGGCTGGGAGACCGAGAGAACAACTCTATTGAAGAGAGCAGAAGACGCTGAAGCTGCCCTTAAGCCGGCAACTGATGAGTTGTCCGATTTAAAGTGTCAAATCAACAGCATGACATCGGCCATCTTTGGTAAGTAATAATATACTTCAACATCTCTTCATCAAATTTGACCAGCCATTGAGCGAGTTCATAAATATACTTGCCAATGCAGGTTCCAAAAGCTCCAAGCTAGGCGATGATATGCGCATAAGGCTGAAAGCTGTATATACCCTTGTGGAATAGCTATATACTGGTGCCCAACGGGCTATTTCCACTGCTTTGCATAAGAAACAAGCACCGTCCCTCATCAAGGAAGTACCAGAGAAGTTGTCTGTGCTACCACAAAGGGTGGAAGAACTAAAACGATCAGCCGCCAGAGGCGGTGGCGTCACTGCTCCGAGTCGGGCAAAGGCATGGCAAGCTGAACTTGACCCGAAAGAGATAGCCATCGGCTGTGCCAGTTTGAAAGAGTACGGGTCACCCTTTAGCGCTGATGACTTCGCCAACATAGCAAGAGAGATGCGCCCTAGGTAAGCAAACTGGCTAAGGAAACTGATCTTTCCAAATATCATCTGGTTTATGATGCTACAAATTCCAAAGTGAAGGCGCCGGTTCATGATGCTGTGGACCTTATCCCGCCAACACGTAAGCACACCTTCACTCCTGACATTGATCCATCAAGGCTTATAGATGACGAGGCTGTGTTTAGAGCTTTGACCGGCATCAACTGGGCTACGCCTGACTTCCAGCCAATGGATAATCAAGAAGAAGAAGTCGACGCAAGATGACCCGGAAGCATCAACACATGAAGACCAAGACAGCTGATGGAAAGGCCGGTTTATTATATGCAACATTTGGACACTGTGTGTCTCCAAAACAGTTATTATTTTGAGTTCGGGGAGCCATGTAATAGGCTAGATGAAAAACCATGATCTACCACGCCATCGTGCGTGTTTATTTTCATAACACTTTTGAGCCGCCCGATCTGACTTTAAAGATCTATTGTTTATGCTCATAATTACTGTCAATCTTGCTGATCATGTCATCATAATCCCTGTATACAGGTAAACAACATGTGCCCTTGCGGTTTACCCCAGGGCGGGTCATAATTCCCCACAGAAAATCCACTAGTGACTATATAGTCTATAATCAGGGCGGACTATCAAAACCATATATACTTATAACAAGCAAATATCATACCTATGATATATGTTCATTCTGCCGGTTTACCATGCCATATGCAGTAAGGGTAACAGTCCAAAGACTAAGAGCGCAGCGCCCCGTGCAATTTGTTCATACCGAAGGCTTACAACGTCACATGCAGCAAGGGTAGCATCCCAAAAACTTAGAGCGTTGAACTCCAAGCACGTAATCAACACATACTGGTGACTTATCGTCCAAAGCTAGGCCGGGTTATCAAACTCCGGATATATTCCAATATGAATCATAAGGATCAAGGCGACATGGCCCTAATCAATTGTAAACCATATATCAATATGGTTCAAAAGATGAACCGCAAAAATGTTCAAAGCAAAAAACAAACAAGAAAAAACAAGGCCTTCATAGGCTGCCAAGCCTCAATATCAAGTGCTATTCAAGGGCCGCACAACCACTGAGTTAATCCTTAATTCAAACCTATAAGCCGGGCCTCACATGACTAATCATTATTTTAACTTTGACAAGTCCATGGTCTTTATAAGATTGACTATCAAGAGTACAGCGAGTCATCCCAGGATTACCTGGTCGGAGTGGCAAGCATACAAAGGCAGGAGAACCCGGATTTTTTGGTGAATACACCTGCGTCCAAGCCTATTACAAGGGACAACAAAGCTTTGTTCATTAACAGGGAGCCCCAAGTAATATTTAACAAATCATTAAGGTTACCTATGTTTGAACTGTACATTGTAACAAGTTCTCTTTGGTAACCTTGAACTTAGGCATGAAACTCCAAGTTGTGTGTAATCAGGCATATCAGCCGGATCAAAGGGTAATCAAAGCTATGCTCAATGAGAAGGAAGCCCCCAGGTTATTTTGTAACAAGGAATGCAAGCCGGATCAAGAGGGTAGTCATAGCTATGCTCAATGAGCAGGAAGCCCCCAAGTGACCTTATGAATTGACAATAAAGACACAGATTCTCACAAATGAAACGATAGAGGCCCTGAATTATCAGGGATGCCGGCTTTATTGTACTAATCATAATATATACATTGGTAGAAATATGTACATCACAAGAGCCGGTGGCTCAGGTGTAATAAGCCCGAAGATGAGCAATGTTCCACGATCGCCGGATCTCCTCCTCAGACTTGCGTGAGTCCTTGTGCTCTCGAACATCAATGAGGTAGTATGACCTGTTGTTCAGATTTTTTCTGACCACGAAAGGCTCTTCCCAAGGTGGGGATAACTTGTGCATGCCAATTTGATCCTGGATGAGCCGGAGCACCAGATCTCCTTCTTGAAAGGTCCATGTTTTAACCCGACGACTATGATAACGACGCAGATCTTGCTGGTAAATCGCCAAACGAGCTGCCGCAAGGTCATGCTCCTCACCCAAAAGGTCAAGAGCATCCTGATGTGCTTTTTCATTATCAGCTTCAACATAAGCCACCACACGGGGCGAGTCATGACGAATGTCACTAGGGAGAACCGCCTCTGCTCCATAAACCATGAAGAAGGGCATGTAACCCATAGATCTGTTGGGGGTAGTATTGATACTCCATAGCACTGAGGGCAACTCTTCCACCCAACAACCCGGTGTCCTCTGCAAAGGGACCATAAGCCAGGGCTTTATGCCTCTCAAGATTTCCTGATTGGCCCTTTCAGCTTGACCATTGGACTGGGGGTGGGCCACCGACGAGACATCAAGACGAATATGCTTTTGTTGACAGAATTCTTTCATTGCACCTTTGTACATGTTAGTACCATTATTAGTGATGATACTATGAGGGTATCCAAAATGAAAGATCACCTTTTTAATGAATTGAACTGCCATCGTTGCATCACATTTGCTGACCGGCTCAGCCTCAACCCACTTTGTAAACTTGTCAACAGCCACCAAGAGGTGAGTCTTTTTGTCCTTAGACCTTTTAAAAGGCCCAACCATATCTAGCCCCCAGACTGCAAACAACCAAGTAATTGGAATCATCCTCAATTCTTGAGCCGTCACATGAGCTCGTCTTGAAAATTTCTGACAACCATCACATTTACCGACCAAATCCTCTGCATCAGCATGAGCCGTCAGCCAATAAAACCCATGATGAAAAGCCTTAGCAATGAGAGACTTAGAGCCAGCATGATGGCCGCAATCTCGTTCATGAATCTCCCTTAGACTTTCACGACCCTCCTCAGGAGAGATGCATCGTTGAAACACCCCTGTAACACTGCATCGGTGTAACTCACCATTGACAATAGTCATCGACTTAGACCTCCAGGTTATTTGCATGGCCAAAGTTTCATCATTAGGTAACTCACCCTGGGTCATGTAAGCCAAATATGGAACAGTCCAATCAGGAACAACATGGAGAGCCGCCACCAACTGTGCCTCTGGATCAGGAATTGCAAGATCTTCCTCCGTAGGCAATTTAACCGAAGGATTATGTAGAATATTGAGGAAAATATTAGGGGGCACTGGCTTACGCTGGGACCCTAATCGGCTCAAAGCATTAGCAGCCTCATTTTTCCTATGATCAACATGCTCCACTTGATAACCCTTGAAATGACCAGCAACAGCATCAACCTCTCGGTGATAAGCTGCCATGAGTGGATCCTTTGAATCCCAAGCTCCTGAAACTTGCTGAGCCACCAAGTTTGAGTCGCTAAAACACCTCACCCGGCTTAGATTCATTTCTTTGGCCATCCGAAGACCATGGAGCAAGGCTTCATAATCAGGTGCATTGTTAGTACAAGGGAACATCAACCATAAAACATAACAAAATTTATCACCTCGCGGGGAAGTCAAAATAACTCCAGCCCCCGAGCCTTCCAATTGCCTGGATCCATCAAAGTGAACAGTCCAATACGTGCTATCCGGCTTTTCCTCAGGCATCTGCAGCTCTGTCCAGTCATTGATGAAATCCACAAGTGCTTGAGATTTGATAGCTATCCAAGGCATATACTTCAAACCATGGGGTTGATACGTCTCCAACGTATCTATAATTTTTGATTGTTCCATGCTATTATATTACCCGTTTTGGATGTTTATGGGCTTTATTTTACACATTTATATCATTTTTGGGACTAACCTACTAACCGGAGGCCCAGCTGTAGTGCTGTTTTTTTGCCTATTTATGTATTTCGAAGAAAAGGAATATCAAACGGAGTGCAAACGGAATGAAACCCTCAGGAGCGTGATTTTTGGAACAAATGTGATCCAGAGGACTTGGAGTGCAAGCCAAGAAGCAGCCGAGGCGGCCACGAGGGTGGAGGGCATGCCCACCCCTACAGGGCGTGTCCCCTATCTCGTGGGCCCCTCGGGCGGCCACCGACCTACTTCTTCCTCCTATATATACCCACGTACCCTGAATACATCCAGGGAGCCAACGAAAAACAATTTCCACCGCCGTAACCTTCTGTATCTGCGAGATCCCATCTTGGAGCCTTCGCCGGCGCTCCACCGGAGGGGGAATCGACCATGGAGGGATTCTACATCAACACCATAGCCCCTCCGATGAGTTGTGAGTAGTTTACCACAGACCTTTGGGTCCATAGTTATTAGCTAGATGACTTCTTCTCTCTTTTTGGATCTCAATACCATGTTCTCCCCCTCTCTTGTGGAGATTTATTCGATGTAACTCTTTTTGCAGTGTGTTTGTCGAGATCCGATGAATTGTGGGTTTATGATCAAGTTTATCTATGAGAAATATTTGAATCTCCTCTAAATTCTTTTATGTATGATTGAGTTATCTTTGCAAGTCTCTTCGAATTATCAGTTTGGTTTGGCCTACTAGATTGATCTTTCTTGCAATGGGAGAAGTGCTTAGCTTTGGGTTCAATCCTGCTGTGTCCTTACCCAGTGACAATAGGGGTTGCAAGGCACATATTGTATTGTTTCCATCGAGGATAAAAATGTGGGGTTTATATCATATTGCATGAGTTTATCCCTCTACATCATGTCATCTTTCTTAATGCGTTACTCTATTCTTATGAACTTAATACTCTAGATGCATGCTGGATAGCGGTCGATGTGTGGAGTAATAGTAGTAGATGCAGGCAGGAGTCGGTCTACTTGTCACGGACGTGATGCCTATATACATGATCATGCCTAGATAATCTCATAATTATTCGCTTTTCTATCAATTGCTCGACAGTAATTTGTTCACCCACCGTAATACTTATGCTATCTTGAGAGAAGCCACTAGTGAAACCTATGGCCCCCGGGTCTATCTTTTATCATATAAGCTTTCAATCTACTTTTATTTGCATATTTACTTTTCCAATCTATATTATAAAATACCAAAAATATATTTATCTTATCATATTATCTCTATCAGATCTCACTTTCGCAAGTGGCCATGCAGGGATTGACAACCCCTTTATTGCGTTGGTTGTGAGTTCTTTGTTTGTTTGTGTAGGTGCGTGGGACTTTTGAGGAGCCTCCTACTGGATTGATACCTTGGTTCTCAAAAACTGAGGGAAATACTTACGCTACTATTGCTGCATCACCCTTTCCTCTTCAAGGAAAACCAACGCAAGCTCAAGACGTAGCAAGAAGGATTTCTGGCGCTGTTGCCGGGGAGGACTTTGCTCAAGTCAAGACATACCAAGTACCCATCACAAACTCATCTCCCTCGCATTTACATTATTTGCCATTTGCCTCTCGTTTTCCTCTCCCCCACTTCACCTTTGCCTTTTCTTCTCCCCTCTTCCGTTCGATCTTGTGTCTACATGTGCCTTCCTTTTGCTTGCATCTTTGCTTGCTAGAAGTTTATGGATCCTCATCCACTTGCTAATCTTTTTAAGAGATTCAATTATGTTGAACCAATTGCTAGTGAGTTGTGTGCACTAGATTATCTTTATGAGGTTTTGCTTGAAATTCATGAATCTGAAAATTGTGATGAAGAAATTTATGAAAGGATTCACGATAGCTCCTTGAATAAAAAGCATGATTGCAATGATTTTACTATAAATTCTCTTGATGTTAATTGTGCTAATAATATGCAAAACCCTAAGCTTGGGGATGCTAGTTTTTCTATGTCTACTACTTGTTGCAATAATTATGATTGGGGTGATTCTTCTTTTGATCTTGAAAATTTATTCAACCCCCATGATGAATATGAGATTGATAATAGTGTTTGCAATATTATTGAAAGTGGGTTTGGAAGAGTGTCAACTTTAGATCCCACATATTTGGATTTTGATCAATCTTATGAAATTTTAGATAAAAGTGGTGTTGGAGAGGTCATGACTTTAGTTAATGTTAATCCCACTATTTTGGAAGAGTGTCAACTTCGCATGCATGTGGATCGTGTTGAAAATATTTTATGTGATAGCTATTTTGTTGAATTTTCTTATGATCCTACATGTAATTATTATGAGAGAGGAAAATATGGTTGTAGAAATTTTCATGTTACTAAATTACCTCTCTTCATGTTGAGATTGCTATCATCTCTTTGTTCTTCCTTGCATATGCTAGTCTTTGCTTGCCTTGATAATTTGTTTGCTTACAAGATGCCTATGCATAGGAAGTATGTTATACTTAAGTGTGTTTGTCACATGTTTTATGATGCTCTCTTTGTGCTTCAATTCTTGTCTTTTATGTGAGCATCATTGAAATCTCAAATGCCTAGCTAAAAAGGCTTTAAAGAAAAGCGCTTGTTGGGAGACAACCCAATATTTTTCCTTGCTGTTATTTAATAAATTTTGCATCTACCTTCTGTTTAGATGTGTTTTTATGTTTTATTTAGTGTTTTTGCCAAGTAGAACCTTTAGGATAACCTAAGGTGATAGTTAATTTGATTCCGCTGAAAAATAGAAACTTTGCACACACGAAATTAGTTTGTTTAAATCACAGAAACATGCTTTTGTGTTGATTCGTTTTGCTGTAGATCAATAGACAAATTGTCCAGGACTTCCTATTTTGGTATGATTTTTAGAGTTCCATAAGTTTGTGTTAGTTACAGATTGCTACAGACTATTCTGTTTTTGACAGATTCTGTTTTTCGTGTGTTGTTTGCTTATTTTGATGCATCTATGGCTAGTATTAAGTGGTATGAACCATAGAGAACTTGAAATACAGTAGGTTTAACACCAATATAAATAAAGAATGAGTTCATTACAGTACCTTATGTAATGGTTTTCTTTTCTTTCACTAACGGAGCTTATGAGATTTCCTGTTGAGTTTTGTGTTGTGAAGTTTTCAAGTTTTGGGTAAAGATTTGATGGACTATGGAATAAGGAGTGGCAAAAGCCTAAGCTTGGGGATGCCCCCGGAAGGCATCCCCTCTTTCGTCTTTGTTCATTGGTAACTTTACTTGGAGCTATATTTTTATTCGCCACATGATATGTGTTTTGCTTGGAGCGTCCTGTATGATATTGGTATTTGATTTTTAGTTTTCCACAATCATCCTTGCTGTATACACCTTTTGGGAGAAGCCCACTTGATTGAAATTTATTAGAATACTCTATGTGCTTCACTTTTATCTTTTGAGCTAGATAGTTTTTGCTCTAGTGCTTCACTTATATCTTTTAGAGCACGGCGGTGGCTTAATTTTGTAGAAATTGCTAGTCTCTCATGCTTCACTTATATTATTTTGAGGGTCTCTTACAATAGCATGATATTTGCTATGGTTATAAAATTGGTCCTAGAATGGTAGGCATCCAAGTTGGGTATAATAAAAACTATCATAGGAAGTGAATTGGATGCGATGATCAATTTGATACTTGATAATTGTTTTGAGATATGGAGGTAGTGATATTAAATTCATGCTAGTTGGGTGATTATGAATTTAAAGAATGCTTGTGTTGAAGTTAGCAAGTCCCGTAGCATGCACGTATGGTTAAAGTTGTGTAACAAATTTGAAACATGATGTGTCCTTGGATTGTGCATCCTTATGAGTGGTGGTCGAGGACGAGCGATGGTCTTTTCCTACCAATCTATCCCTCTAGGAGCATGCACGTAGTGCTTGGTTTTTGATGACTTCTAAATTTTTGCAATAAGTATATGAGTTCTTTTGACTAATGTTGAGTCCATGGATTATACACACTTTTACCTTTCCATCATTGCTAGCCTCTTCGGTACCGTGCATTGCCCTTTCTCACCTTGAGAGTTGGTGCAAACTTCGCCGGATAAACGAAACTTAAACTACGAAAAAACAAGATTTGTTTACTAATCTGGACTAAGTCAAATTTTATAGTACCAAATCTTGTTTAAGTTAGTTAAACAGAAAGAAGGCTTCGAGACGAAGATCTAGGCGCTTGTTTCATCTGATTCGGATAAACGAGCAAAAAGATAAACTAGAACAAAAATCAGGGCAGAAATCACAATCGAAAATAATCGCAGAAAATCCCTGGAAAATAAAACGAGATGAACAGGCTAACGAACGAACGTTCGCTGTCTGCGACTAACTGACGAACAACATTCATTAAAACAAACGTACGGACGAACATCCGCTAAATAACTAAACCGAAAAAAACCGAACCGATCTCATAAAAAACTAGATCTAGGTTTCTATAAAAACCATCGGTTTTCTGAGAAAAACCGAGACGGCGGCGGCGGCGGTTTCTACCTCCGGCGAGTGGCGGCGGCGGCGACTCCGGCGGGCGGGC
>NC_041391.1:231850620-231913952 GCF_002162155.2 Triticum dicoccoides
GGGCGGGCGGTCGGCGGCGGCGGCGCAACGGGGAGGTGGCGGCGTCGTGTAGCGGCGGCGGCGTGAAGTGGCAGCGACGACGGCGCGTGTTTCGCGGAGGCGCTGACGGTGCTAGGGTTTCGAGCGGGGTGGCGGCACTGCGGGCTCGGGCCTCGCCCTTTAAAGGCCGACCGGGCGGTGTCCGGGTTGGGCACGGCCCGTTAGGTCGGTGTGTTGTTTAAAAAAAACTGACACAGAAAAACAAACAAAAGAAATACTAAACAGAGTCCAAAAATCCTGAAATAAATTTTCACGGTCCTCTAATAATATTCCGGACAAAGTGAAATTTATTTGGGTTACTAATGCAATTTTGAAAAATGCATTTTTTCCTAATTCAAATAAAATAGCAATAAAAGTCGAAATAAAATTCTTATTTGATTTTAACATTTTTCCTCCAATATTTCTTTTATCTTGGAGAAGTCATGTTATCCCCTCTCCTTTTATTTTAATAGTGGAAATATTCGGAGACAAAAGTGATTAAAACCAAAATGATCCTCTTTTCAATATTTGAGAAAATTCAAATACGAAAACAAACGAAATCCCCAACTCTCTCCGTGGGTCCTTGAGTTGCTTAGAATTTCTAGGATCAACCAAAAATGCAATAAAATATGATATGCAATGATGACATATGTATAACATTCCAAATTGGAAATTTGGGATTTTACAAACCTACCCCCTTAAGATGAATCTCGCCCTCGCGATTCGGGTTGGCTAGAAAATAGGTGCGGCTGGTCCTTCCGTAGGTCTTCCTCTCGTTCCCAGGTGGCTTCATCCTCGGTATGGTGGATCCACTGAACTTTGCAGAACTTGATAACCTTGCTGCGTGTGACTCGGCTGGCAAACTCGAGAATCTTCACTGGTTTCTCCTCGTAGGTCAAATCACTATCCAGCTGAATCGCTTCCAGTTGCACTGTATCTCTCAGAGGAATATCGGCCATCTCTGCGTGGCACTTCTTCAACTGGGAAACGTGAAACACATCCTGAACTCCTAACAATCCTTCTGGCAGTTCTAGCTTGTAAGCAACCTCTCCCATACGTTCCAAAACTTTGTATGATCCCACAAAACGTGGTGCTAACTTTCCCTTAACTCCAAAACGCTTAACTCCTCGAAGTGGGGACACCTGAAGGTATCCTCTGTCTCCGACTTCATAAACTATCTCCTTGCGTTTAGAATCCGCATAACTCTTCTGCCTGGACTGGGCTACTTTGAGTCTGTCGTGAATCAGTTTAACTTTCTCTTCAGACTCCTTAATCAAATCTGGTCCAAACAACTGACGGTCTCCAACTTCATCCCATAGCAATGGTGTCCTGCACCTCCTTCCATACAATGCTTCGAAAGGGGGCCATCTTCAAACTGGCTTGATAGTTGTTGTTATAAGAGAACTCTGCATATGGCAAATTGTCATCCCAACTAGATCCATAATCTAGCGCACAAGCTCTCAACATGTCCTCCAGAATCTGATTGACTCTCTCGGTCTGTCCATCTGTCTGTGGATGAAAAGTTGTACTGAACTCTAGCCTGGTACCCAAAGTCTCATGCAACTGATTCCAGAACTTTGAGGTAAACTGGGTTCCTCTATCTGATACAATGGTCCTTGGAACTCCATGCATACATACGATCCTGGTCATATATATCTTTGCCAGCTTAGCACTCGTATAGGTGGTCTTCACTGGAATCAAATGAGCTACCTTCGTCTATCGATCGACTACAACCCATATCGAGTCATAGCCTGAACGAGTCCTGGGCAATCCAGTGATAAAATCCATGCCAAGATTGTCTCACTTCCATTCGGGTATTGGCAATGGTTGTAGCAATCTTGCTGGCTTCTGATGCTCTGCCTTCACTCTCTAACATACATCACATACTGCTACATACTCCGCAATATCCTTCTTCATTCCGGTCCACCAGAAACTTTCCTTCAAATCCATATACATCTTGGTGTTTCCTGGGTGAATCGAATACGGCGAATCATGGGCCTCCTGCAGGATCAACTTCCTGATCTCGGGGTCACTAGGCACATATACACGATCCTCAAACCATAAAGTATCGTGCTCATCCTCATGAAATCCTTTAGCCTTCCCTTTTCTCATCCTTTCCTTTATCTCAGCAATCTCCTTGTCAGTCTTCTGGGCTTCTCTGATCTTATCCATCAAAGTAGAATGGATTTCCAATGCTGCTACATAACCTCTCGGAACTATTTCCAAACATAGCTTGCAAAGATCCTCAGCCAACTCCTTGGGTAATCCTCCGGTCATAAGCGTATTAACATAACTCTTGCAACTCAACGTATCAGCTACTACATTAGCTTTTCCGGGATGATAGTGCAACTTCATATCATAATCCTTAATGAGCTCCAACCATCTCCTTTGCCTGAGATTCAACTCCTTCTGCGTGAAGATATATTTCAAGCTCTTGTGATCCGTGTACACTTCACAATGGTTTCCGATGAGAAAATGTCTCCATGTCTTCAACGCATGCACTACGGCTGCTAACTCCAAATCGTGTGTAGCATAATTTTGCTCATGAGGTTTAAGCTGTCGTGAGGCACATGAAACAACTCTTCCTTCCTGCATAAGCACTGCTCCAAGTCCTCGACGTTAAGCGTCACAATACACTTGATAATACTTTCGTTGATCTGGAAGAATAAACACTGGGGATGTAACCAAACATTTCTTCAACTCCTGAAAACTGGCTTCACACTCCTCAGTCCATTTGAACTTGGTGTCCTTCTTCAACATCCCTGTCATGGGCTTTGCAATCCTGGAGAAATTCTCAATGAACCTCCGGTAATATCCTGTGAGTCCAAGAAAATTCCGGATCTCTCCAACTGACGTGGGTGCCACCCATTTAGTCACAGAAACAATCTTGGTGGGGTCTACTGCTATTCCTTCTCTGGATATAACATGTCCGAGGAATCCAACTTCCTTCAACGAAAACTCACATTTGCTGAAGTTGGCATATAACTGATGTTCCCTAAGCTTCTCGAGAACCAAACGCAAATGCTCCTTATGCTCCTCTTCATTCTTTGAGTAGACCAATATATCATCAATGAACACTACGACGAAATTATCCCAAAACTCCATAAACACTTTGTTCATCATGTTCATGAAATAGGCAAGCGCATTAGTCAGACCAAATGACATAACGGTATACCCATATAGCCCGTACCTTGTGGTAAAAGCTGTCTTAGGTATATCCTGCTCTCAAATCTTCAGCTAATGATATCCCGATCGCAGATCGATCTTGGAAAATACTTTAGCTCCTTGCAATTGGTCAAATAAATCGTTGATCATCGGTAGTGGGTACTTGTTCTTGATCCTCACTTCATTCAACGCATGATAATCTACAACCATCCTCAACGATCCATCCTTCTTCTCCACTAGAAGTACTGGGATCCCCAAGGTGACGAACTTGGGAGAATATAACCTTTATCCAGTAACTCCTTAATCTGCTTCTTGATTTCCTACAAATCCTTTGCGGGCATCCGATACGGTCTCTTTGATATTGGCCCGATGCCTGGCAAAAGCTCAATCAAAAACTCAATATCTCTATCCGGTGGCATGCCTGGCAACTCTTCTGGAAACACATCAGGGAAATCCTTCACCACTGGTACTTCCTCCTGTACAACTCCTGATAAGGAATTCACTTGAGTCCTCCTCGGCATATGCCGGGATACATACTTGATCCTTCTCCCTTCTGGGGTGGTGAGCATAATCGACTTACTGGCGCAATCGATGTTTCCTCCATACATCGATAGCCAATCCATACCCAAAATCACATCCAACCCTTGTGACTCCAGAAGTATCAGATCCGAGGGGAAAACATGCCTACCTATGGTCAATGACATCTGAAAATATCCTTGGCTTGCCATATGCTCCGCTCCTGGCAAGCTTACTAACATAGGTGTCCTAAGAACTTTGGCGGGCAACTTATACTTATCCACAAATCCCCTTGATATGTATGAATGCGATGCACAAGTATCAAAAAGAATGATTGCAGTAAATGACTTAACCAAAAACTTACCTATAACTGCATCTGGCTACTCTTCAACCTCCTCCACGCTAACGTGGTTCACTTGTCCCCTGTTGAAAGGGTTGGGCTTCTTCCCAGAGCTTCCATTGCCATTACCATTCTTTGCTTCAGAACACTCTGTGGTGCAATGTCCATTCTTCCCGCACTTGAAACAAGTAATGTGACTAAGATCCTTCTTGGCGGGCGTTGCTGGGTTTGAACGGTTCTGGCTGTTGCTTCTTCCATTCCCATTCCCATTCTTGGGGCCACTATGGTTGTGTGAAATCCCTCCATTGGAATTATGGTCTCCATGGTTATGGTGAATGTGTCCTCCTGAATTGTACTTCCCTTGTCCATACTTCCTCTTGCGGTTGTCAATCTGCTACTGCTTCCCTTCAATCATGAGAGCTCTATCTACCAACTCCTAGTAGTTTTTGAAGGTTGCCACCATCAATTGCATGCTCCGCTCATCATGTAGTCCTTCCAGAAACTTCTCCTACTTAGCGGCATCCGTAGCGTGCGAAACTCGCGCTTCTTCATGGCCATTGCTCCTGCTGAAACATGGGCAGTGCGAAAAGCCTGCTGAAACTGGTCCCATGTGACAATGTCGATGGGGTAAGTGGCTGTGAAATTCTCCTACCATGATGCTGCGGGTCCATCAAGCTAATGTGCGGCAAAATGCACTCTCTCTGCATCTGTGCATCCTGCAGTGGTCAACTCCCTTCCAATCTTTCGGAGCCAATCAACTGCAACTATCAGCTCGGTGCTACTAGAGAACACCAGCGGATTCAGCCTTAGAAAACGAGCTAAGTGATCAACAGGTGGTGGTGGTGGTTTGTTGTTGTTGTTGTTGTTGTTGTTGTTGTTGTTGTTGTTGTTGTTGTTGTTGTTCCCTTGGTTCTGATTCTGAACTAGTAGCTGCATCAAGGTATTCTACCGCTGGATCAACTAAGTGAGCTCCAGTGGGAAAGCAAATCCATTGTCACGTCTCGGAGGCATCTGATGGGTTTAGAAAGGGTGAGAAAACAGAATATAATGAGGTCTAGAGGGAAAACACTACCCATATGCACATGAGACAAACACAATCATATCACTTCAATCAATTCAAACAAGGGCATACAATTGGTCTAACTATCGTTACAAAAGTGCTCAGACTATACTATTTACATGGGGGAAATACTACTACTCATATGGTGGTCGACTAGAAGTTTTAATCGGTAGAAGACTCCATGATATCCGCTCCATCTTCATCAACATAGTCATCATCGCTGTCATCGGGGTTTGAGTCGGTATCGTCGATGATGATGTAGTCCTTCGAACGAATGTCCTTGGAATCACCATCATCTCCTCCCGACGCGGGGTTTCCCATGAATACTCCTAGCTTCCTCGTCAGGTTGTCATTCTTCTCCACTAGTATCGTCATTTCCTCCTCATATCCATCACATGTAGACTTGAGCTCTTCCTCCAGCTCAGTAATCCTGGCCATTGCCTTCTTCAGATCTATCATGCCTGCGCACATCTGGTTCTCCTGGCGACGAATGTTCTGGTTTAACTCCTAGATGAAAGCTGCAATGGACCTATCTCTCCTGGTGCTGATCATCTCCCATTTGTCATCTCGGAGCCCACATATCTGGTAAATAGTATCCTTAAGATCCTTATGGTAAACTTCTCCAATGCGTCCCATGGCGATGTGGGCTGCCATGCTCTTTCCTAGACTCCAGGTTGGTGCATCAAAGAAAACTCTATGGGCTCAGTGACTAGCATGAAGGTCCTTCCGGGAACTTGAACTCGAATCATCCAACGCTCCTCTTCTGGTAAAGTGGCGATGTAGGTCCCGGTGAAGCTTGGTATTCCAATGTTCAGGTACCTAGTAACTTCCTTCAAGTGTCGTCCAAAAGGTGTATCTTCATCCGTTTGTGTAAACTTATTCCTTGAGTCCGCCATCCTATAGTGTGGAAAAGGGAAAGGAGTCAGAAATGAGTAGAGAAGAGTGACCTATGGTTTTAGCTTAGTGGTCGTGTCCTACAATCAGCGTGTGCTCTGATACCATCTTGTAGCGACCAGTCCTCAAACAGTCTAGTCTCTGTGCATCAGTGTCATCCCTAGATCGGTAATGCTGACATGCACAGTACTTGAGGATTTATAACAGAGTTTCAGTCACACACTTATTATATCAAATGTCTCCAAAGAGAACTTATTACACTAATATGGCTTAAGGCCATCTAAATAAGATAACAACGGAAGGCTTGGAAGATAAAATGTGTCCATCAACTCCAACAACATAGCTGAGTGAACGACAACGACCTATGGCACCTTACTCGTCGTCTGAAAAGTCTGCAACATGATAGGTTGCAGCCTGAAACGGGTGAGCACATGGAATATGCTGGCAATGTAACACACAGAGTAATGAACAGAATAAATGCTATCACTACATGCATGTATGGCTGGTGGAAAGCTCTATGGTTAATGTCTTTGCATAAAGCCAATTTTCCCTACATCAAAGGAATAAATTTCATTTAACTATCATGGTGGTTGTTAAACATTGAGAAAGGTTCCTCCAACTCAATCCCAATTAAGCAATATCATTAAACCCAACAAATTAATTTAGAGTGATGAGATCAACATGATAATCCAAGAACCAGATACTCAAGATGTCCATAATCAGGGACACGGCTAATCATGATTAGTTTGTACACTCTGCAGAGGTTTGCACACTTTTCCCCACAAGACTCGACCTCCTGCGTTGAATTTCTCGCACTACATGGTGTTTGAGAAATGGATGACCGAGACACAGTCTTTCAGAAACATTAACTCTTTACTCTGGGTGGACAGTTAAACCTACTTTCCCCTAGATCTGCTAGTCCACCTCTTCAAGAGCTCACGCAACGTACTCAACTATGCCAGAGCCCATAATGGCTTGTGGCTGCACACGGAAGTTTCTAGCATGAATTATCTTATGGTCCCTTTGAGCCTGGGTGGCGAACCATAGGATGATCACACGGGTACTCTGGGATATCCTAGGACAACACTGGATTCTCCAGGTGCCCTGACAACCACTGGGTACTCCAGGGTGCCTCAACCAATCCACCCAGATGTGTATTTAAGTAGCCACCTTAAGTTAACCATTAATTAACAATACTCACATCTGTCATGGATACACTCACCCAATCCACGTCTACGAGCATAGCATAACAATCCTGAGCATGACGTAGAAGCAACTCCCAAAGGTTTGATAATAAAAGGGCAATAGGTTCTACCTCATCATCTACTTCCCGAACCCACATGTTATTCAGATCCTAACCATGCAATGTTTGAGGATTGAAACTAATGCACAAAAACCGGGTAATAAAGGGAGATGATCATAGTGTTACTTGCCTTGCTGATGATCCGCAAAACCTAGAGACTCTTAGTAGCACACTTCGCACTCCAGGAATTCTATCACAAACAAACAATAACATACATAAGCACTCAACTAGAAGCACGGGTAAAACTCAAATACGAAGATCTAACCAGAAAGTTCAACTGAAGAACTCCGGTTTGCAAAAAGAATCAAATCAAACGGAGCAACGAAACTCAAACTACGAAAGAAACAAGTTTCGTTTATAAATCTGGACTAAAGTCAAATTTTACAGTACCAAAATCTTGTTTAAGTTGGTTAAACATGAAAGAGGGCTTCGAGACGAAGATTTAGGCGCTTGTTTCATATGATTTGGATAAACGAGCGAAAAGATAAACTAGAACGAAGATCAGGGCAGAAATCACGATCGAAAATAATCACAAAAAATCCCTGGAAAATAAAACAAGACGAATAGGCTAACGAATGAATGTTCGCTGTTTGCGACTAACTGACAAACAACGTTCGTTAAAATGAACGTACCGACGAACGTCCGCTAAATAACTAAACCGAAAAAACCGATCCGATCTAATAAAAAAACTAGATCTAGGTTTCTAAAAAAACCAATCGTTTTTCTGAGAAAAACCGAGACGGTGGCGGCGGTCTCTATCTCCGGCGAGTGGCAGCAGCGGCGGGATTGGAGGCGGCAGCGGCGACTCCGGTGGTCGGGCGGCTCTGGCGGGTGGGCGGTCGGCGGCATCGGCTCCGGCGGTGGGGCGGCTCCGGCGGGCGGGCGGTTGGCGGCGGTGGCGGCGCGGGTTTCGAGGCGGGCCTGGCGGCGCTAGGGTTTGGGTGGGGTGGCGGCGCTGCGGGCTCGGGCCTCGCCCTTTAAAAACCGGCCGGCGGTGTCCGGGTCGGGCACGACCCGTTAGGACGGTGCGTTGTTTTTTTTAAACTGACGCGGAAAAACAAACAAAAGAAATACTAAATTGAGTCCAAAAATCTTGAAATAAATTTTCACGGTCCTCAGAAAATATTGCAGACAAAGTGAACATTTATTTGGGCTACTAATGCAATTTTGAAAGAACACATTTTTTCCTAATTCAAACAAAATAGCAATAAAAGTCCAAATGAAATTCTTATTTGATTTGAACATATTTCCTCCAATATTTCTTTTATTTTGGAGAAGTCATGTTATCCCCTCTCTTTTTATTTAATATTGGAAATATTCGGAGACAAAAACGATTAAAACCAAAATGATCCTCTTTTCAATATTTGAGAAAATTCAAATATGAAAACACACGAAATCCCCAACTCTCTCCGTGGGTCCTTGAGTTGCTTAGAATTTCTAGGATCAACCAAAAATGCAATAAAATATGATATGCAATGATGACCTATGTATAACATTCCAAATTGAAAATTTGGGATGTTACATGGTGCCTTTATAACGCGACATTTTAAGCTGCAAATAAACATAACAAGGTCGTGCCATAAATTTGGCGTAAGCCGGCCGTTCGAACAAAGCGTGATACAGTCTTTTGATCTTGACCAACTCAAAGGTCAAATTTTCAGCTCTAGAATCACGGTCATTGCCGAAGGCCACTTCCAGGGTTATCTTACCCACCGGATATGCCAACTTACCAGGCACCACCCCATGAAAAACAATAGAAGATGACTTAAGATCCTTATCAGTCAAATTCATACGGGGAAAAGTATCATAGTGAAGGATATTGATACTACTACCTCCATCGATAAGCACCTTTGTAAGCTTGTATCCTCCTACCCGAGGAGCAACTACCAATGCCAATTGACCCGGATTGTCAACCCAGGACGGGTGATCCTCGCGGCTCCATAAGATAGGTTGCTCAAACCACCTTAAATACCGAGGGATCACCAGCTCAACCGAGTTCACCGCCCGCTATGGATTTTCTGATCTCATTTGCACAGACTCATGGTAAACACATGATATTGACCACTATTCAGCTGCTTTGGGTTGCTCTGATAACCAGACTATTGCTGCTGATTCCCTTGACCAGATTGCTGATTAAAACCACCTTGATTACCTTGGCCCTGAAAACCAGAGTTTGAACCGCCACCTCCAAAGCCAGGTTCGTGAGAGCCGGATCCTGAGCTTCCATGCGGGCCATGATCATTCTAGAAAAAAATAGAGTTTCTATACTCCCTCATGATGAAGCAATCCTTCCACAGATGACTGGACGGCTTCTCTTGCATACTGTGCTTTGGGCAAGGTTGATTCATCATGGCCTCAAGGTTGAACTTTGGCCCTCCAAACTAGGGCGTTGATGCTTTCCCCTTACGACGCTGATTATTTTTCTGCGCATTGGTGTTAGCCACAAAGTCCAAACCTTCGTCGGCCTTGCGCTTACCGTTGCCACCTTGACTCACCGTATTATGTTGTTCCTTTACATTGCCACTCTTCTCCCCCTTGCCAGCTTTCTCCTCATCAGACTCAGGGTCTTTAGTACTGTTAGAGTTAGCATATTTGACGAGAGCCGCCATGAGCTCCCCCATATCATTGCAGTGGCGCTTAAGCCGCCCCAGCTTCTGCTTAAGAGGAAGAAAACAACAATTCTTTTCCAACATCAGGACGGCTGAACCAGCGTTGATGCTGTTTGATGAATGGATAACAGTTGAGATTTGGCGCACCCAATTGGTTGTTGACTCGCCTTCTCCCTGGACGCAAGAGTCTAAGTCTAGAATCAACATAGGATGCTTGCACGTCTCTTTAAAATTTTGAATAAAACGCGTCTTCAGCTCAACCCATCATTTGATGGAGTTAGGGGGCAATCCCTTCAGCCAAGCATGTGTCGGCCCGTCCAACATCACGGTGAAGTACTTAGCACATGCAGTATTACTAACATCCAACATCTCCATAGCCATCTCATAGCTCTCAATCCAGGCCTCTGGGGGTTGATCCGCTGTATAATTAGGCACTTTGCGAGGGCCCTTGAAATCTTTAGGCATGCGGTCATTACATAGAGCCGACACTAAACATGGCACACCAAGAGTTCTGGAGGTCACACCTGCCTCCGGAGACGCCGTTGGGTAAACCGGAGATTGTTGCTGAGCCGCCTGCTCAGCCTCACGCCGCGCTCTGCCCTGGTCCACCAAAGCCTGATCATTACCTGTGCACGGTGGGTCAGGCGTACGAAGATGGTTGTGGTGCCGCTCACTGCTTGACAATGCTGGCAAATCAATGTGCCTGCTATAACTCTGGCTTTGGACGCGGGGTTGAATGAATCCGTTCATGAATGTATGAATAAGCTGCATGTTGAGCCACTGCTATCCGAAGAAGCTCTCCGGCTCGCCGTATCTCCATCGCAACTGGTGACTCATCTTGAATAGGAGAGCCGCCAATCAGGTAGCCACAACTATCATATTGTCCAGAGGGTTATAATAATGACCTAGTGGCATCGGGACATGCTGAGGAGGAGTCAAGTTCAAACATGGGGGGTCTGCAGCACGTGGCTGAACCGGCGCTCCAGCTGCAGGAGCCTCAACGGCCCAATCCACAACGGGCGGGTTACTGGTTCCTGCCCAGGCATATTGAAAAGGTTTCTTGCATCGTACACTGGAGGTAAACGACCCTGATGCCTTCTGTTAAAGACATCGTTTGATGCATTTAGGTCCAAGCTCAAGCGAAAATTTTCTGCTTGAATCCGCTTTGCTTCCCTCTCCAAGGCGGCTCGTTCCGTCACCATCCTGGTGTTCTCAGCGTTAAGATCCTCCTTAGCTTGAGCTATTTCATCACGTAACTTCGCATCGTCCATGTTATGTTGCGCTTGGTTTGCTGGGGTTACCTCCACCGTCAGCAACGTTGCCAGAGCCTCCAGCAGTTCAGATAAAACTTGAGACGGTGGGTGCATAGGGCCTCCTACCCCGGCTACCATAGTAGTCACTGAACCGGAGATCATTGATGCCGCGGTTGAAGAATTTTGCACCGGCTGTGTACCGGCCATGAAGATCACAGCCCAGTTTGGCGGCTCATAGGGGTCCGGAATATTGTCACCATCGGAACAGCCCCCAAGCCTGTCATCCTGCACTTGATACATGGAATTGGTCTCGACGGTTGAGGACTCATCACCTGAGTAGACGGTCGTCTCTCCACCGGAAACAGATCCTCCCTCAAGATCCACTCCTTGAGTAAATCCAACAAAAGCATGCTTCAAGGCGGCTTGAATCTTGGCGGGCCACGCGCGCTGAGCCGTCTCGATGATGTTGGTGCAGGTGTCCGGCTCAACTTCTGACTCGCCGATCTTGCCGATGAATACACGAATCCTACCAAAGGGGACCCGGTATCCGTATTCGATTGAGACAGTCTCATGGCCCCAACCCACATTGTCAATGTAGAGCTTTCCGCAACGACTCTTAGTCATCCGACCCATAGTGTATCCCTTGATCCTTGTGAAAATGCCCTTCAAGAACTCGAAACCACCGTGTGCTGGCCCCATGATGGGTGCCAACTATCATGGACTTAACACGACAGATGCCCTAGCAAGAGGACTTAGGTGTGGAGCCATCGCCATTAGGTTAGCTTGAAGGGGTTAAAACGGGACAAAGGACACAAATTTTTACCTAGGTTCGGCCCCTCTCAACGAGGTAAAAGCCTACTCCTGCTTTAGGTTGTATTGCTTGGGTTACTATTACCAGGGAGCGAATACACTTGACCTAGTTCTCGATCTTTTGTCTCTTCAGTTAATCCGCCGTCGGGTCACCCCTTTATATACACAGGTTGATGCCCAATGTCTTACAGAGTCCTGGCCGGCGCATACACATCGTGTCCGGCTCGGTGACCAACTAAGCTTGCCCTAATATACAAGTTAAACATATGGGCGGTTCATACCCATGGGCCTCAAGTCGCCTCCATGTCTTGGGCCTTCAGCAAGCTTGCTCTATGGACTGCCATATTCATCATCCTCTTGGGCCTTCTCACTATGAACTGCCATTGGTATGACACGGCCCCTCCTGGGGCAGGTCATACCCAGTAATCATATCGCCTACACTTAAGGAATTACGGATGTATGATTGAGGAGTTGGAAGCTAAAGATGACAATACTTGAATCTATGCATTATGCCTAGCTAGGGGCATAAAACAATAGCGCTTGTTGGGAGGCAACCCAATGAATAAAATAATGTTCCTCTTTTTATTTCTGTTCTTGTGTGTTTACACAATTATGCTACGGTTATGATTGTGCTTTTATGTTTTAATTAGTGTTTGTGCTAAGTAAAGCCTTTAGGATTATGTTGGGTGATAGTTAATTTGATTCCATCAGAAAACATAAACTTTTCCGTCCAGTAGCAGAATTGTTAAAATTCACTAGAGCGTGATAAAATTCTTAATTTTTTACACATGATTGATATACAAATTGCCTACATTTTCCTAATTTTTCAGAATTGTTTCGAGAGTTAGTAAAGTTTTGAAGAAATATGCTCTCTTGCTTCACTTAGATTATTTTGAGAGCTAGATTTTTTTTGAAGAAACATCCTCTCATGCTTCACTTATATTATTTTGAGTGATGAAAATTTTGAAGAAATATTTATGCTCCTGTGCTTCACTTAAATATTTTTGAGGGTCAAGAATAGTCATGATAATTTGTACAAAATGTGAAATTGGTCCCAAAGTGATAGATATTCAAGAGGGGTATAATAAAAACTTTCATGAAGATCATTGGATATTATAAACTTGATTCCTTGCAATAGTTTTGAGATATGGAGATAGTAATATGCGAGTCATGTTGGTGAGTAATTATGCTTTAGTAAGAATATTGGTGTTAAGGTTTGTGATTCCCTATGCAAGCACGAAAGTCAATAGTTATGCAACGAAGTTACATCCTACTTGTGGTGCATTATTCAGTGTTAGTAATGTTCAATGCTCGTTTATGATCATTTTCTTTTGGTTGGTGGCTTCTCAATCTATTTGCTAGCCTTCACTTGTACTAAACGGGAATACTGCTTGTGCATCCAATTCCTTTAACTAAACTTGTTCCAAATGAGTCCACCATACCTACCTACATGCGGTATTTCCATGTCATTCCAAGTAAATTTGTATGTGTCAACTCTAATTTTTAAAATGAATTTCCTTTTTATGTGCCCGTATCGCTCATGAAGCGACAGGGGGTGGCCAATATTTTCCATGCTAGGAAGGTTATTCTCAAGATGAGTGTTTATTCACTTGTAATTGCATGAGAGTGTGGCACGTAATAGGGATGCCTAGTCCAGAAATGAAAAAATATTATGTTGTTCATAATAAATTCCTTGGAAAGTGTTGGCATGGAAGGCACCAGTGGATACGGCTAGCCATGGATTGTGAAAGAATGTTGGAAAAGGAATAAACTTTATTTTATGTTTGTGAATCACATATGATTTACCTAGCATGGAAGATATTGGGAATTCTCAGTCGTTTTCGTTGACAGAAAAAACATGCCTCTCAAAACAATTTTATATCTCAATTTAAGCTTTAGCACCTCTACAAATGTCTGCTTCCCTCTGCGAAGGGCATATCTATTTACTTTTATGCAATTTTTATTTTTATTTGAGTCTCCATCTTCTCTTATAAAGCACCAATTAGGGAACACTATTATCATACTTGTGCATTGGATATAGCTAATATTTGAGCATAATGGGCTAGGGATAGCTTTCTTTAGCGTTGATATTTTGAAAGACATGGTTGCTTGTTCATATGCTTGAGTATTGATGTCCTCATGTCAATTATAGACTATTGCTTTGAATCACTTAAAGTCCAAATGTCCATGCTATAAAATAAAAGAATATGTGATGAATATGATAGGCAACATTCCACATCAAAAAAATTGTTTTTATCATTTACCTACTCGAGGATGAGCAGGAATTAAGCTTGGGGATGCCTGATACGTCTCCAACATATCTATATTTTTTGATTGTTCCATGCTGTTATATGATCAATCTTGGATGTTTTATATACATTTACAAGCAATTTTATATCATTTTTTTGGACTAACCTATTGACATAGTGCCCAGTGCCAGTTGCTGTTTTTGCTTGTTTTTTTACTTTGTAGAATATCAATACCAAATGAAGTCCAAATGCCATGAAAGTTTTCGGAGATTCTTTTCTAGCAGGAAGACACCCATGAAGCTTTTGGAGGGCACGAGGGGACGCTCGTGGGGCCCACTAGGCACCAGGCCGTGCCAAGGGCCTCAGGCATGCCCTAGCGGGTAGTGGGGCCTACAGGCACTCCTTGACCTACCTCCGCCTCTGTAAATACTCTAAAATACCCAAAACCCTAGGGGAGTCAACAAAATACTTTTCCCGCCACCGCAAGTTCCAGAACCATGAGATCCATTCTAGAGGCCTTTTCCGGCACTTTGCCTGGGGGAGCAACTGAAAGTACATGTGTGGTTTTGGTAATTAATGACAATCCTTATGGACTAATGTTTGCATTGAGATATACATGTGAAGGAAATTTCATTTGCAATGCATGAATAATATTGGATTAATTGAAGGATGAAATCCATCAACACAAATATGTGCACTGGGACTTGATAATGAATGACAATTACTACGAAGAAACAATGTCATCAAGTTACATATGAAGGCTTGTTCCTTGGCGATGCAAGAAGGAGATTGAATGGATTTTGAATGAATGCCATATACATATAGTTGTGCATCAAGACCGAGCTCAATGATTGAATCAAATATGATCAAGATGAATTCCATTTGACGAACAAGATGTGATCTATATGGAGTTCATTCAAGGATCTCAGAGGTTTTCATGCTTAAACTTATGGGGTGAGCCATGATGGATCATGATCTTGAGAATGATTAAAGAGAAGAATTCTACATATGGCTTGAAGATAGGATCATGATGAGCTCATATGTTGAGTCATGGATGATTATGTCTTGAAGCAAGTAATTCATGTGAAGATTTTGTTGTACCTCTCAAGAGATTGTGACGGAGAATGAAAAAGAACAAATGGTGACCAATATGGTATTCATGGATAAACTTTATTTGATCATATGATAATAGAGATATGGGTAATCATGTCTTGAAGAAATGAAGCATAGTGAAGAATTCAACATGTCCTTCAAGACATCAAGATTATGCATGGAGTGAAGATAAAGGTTGACCAAGATAAAGATCAAAGAATCGAACTCTAAATGGTCAGCACACAAGGCAAACGATGCATCACATAGGATATTGTGGTATAATAAGAAATTTTCAATTGCACTTTGTGTACTAACCCATGCTATGTGTTGTCTATGTTTATGAGGGTTAGGTTATTCTCATGGGCTCGCATCAAGAGAAATATTCCAAGTGTCCATGAGAAGATGACATCAAGTGTTCATGATCATGGTTGACAAGGGAAAGTTCAAGATAAACATCCTGAAGGATTACATGATGGACAAGTGAAGATGAATACAAAGCAAAGCTTCCCACATTGTGTATGGGTGAGCTACTTGAATATTTCACCAATGTCTTGCCTTCAACTTGAGCCAAGAATAAACATCAACATCAAACTCAAGTGAAAGGCTCGAGTCAAAGGTATTAGTTCCTTTGGAGCCAGTGTTGTGGAGTGATGACCACCGAAGAAACATATACATTGAAGAATGGATTCTCGATAGCTATGTAGTGTATCTTTTTATGATTCTTGAGTTATAGGGATCCTGCACTATTAAGCGGGGATCAAAGGGGTTCATGACGGATTTTCTCCACTCAATATCTTCCATACACAATTCCACTCCTATCATATATACCAAATAAATCCATAGCCAACTAGGTTCCCCAAAATATATGATCTAAACTTTGCATACTTTTCACCCAACATTTTGGTTTATCTTGGGTGGTTATCTATGTGCGGACCTGGAGCTTATCCATAGCTTCAAAACGAGCCCAAGATCATCAAAATCGGAGCCTGTATGAAAAATTTGTGCATGTTTTAGTTTTGGGGTTCCTCTGTTTTTTTAATGGCCGGACACCGGGCGCCTCGGATGTCCAGGATCCTCCTGGAAATCCGGCTCGCTAAGTCAAGAACCTGTGTTCAAATGTTGGCTATGCCCGCCAGATGTACGGCACTTGCCTAGATGTCCGGCACTTGCCCAGATGTCCGGGCCCCCAACTTTGCCAGATGTTCGGGCCTTGGCTAGATGTCCGGGACCTGTACTCCGGCCTCTGTTTTTCACATGCGTGTGTGTGCATTTCTCAGCCGACGGATGTTTGGCCCGGTGCTTTCACTTACTCACAAACGGCTAGTTTTCTAGGCCTTCTATATATACCCTTCTACTAATTCGGTAGAGGGTTGACCACTCAATCCAGAAGAACCCTAGAACACCCAAGTGGTTCCTCTCACTTCTACTACACCAAATCTTAGATCCTGGAGAGATTCATGAGAGTTCTTGAGAGATTTTCCAATCAAGTGATAGATCCACTCCCTCTCCCTCTTGTGACCAAAGGAATTCGTGTTTCGAGCAAGTCTTGAGCATCTACCCCTTGATCTTGTTACTCTTGGAGGTTGGAGACTCCTAGGCGGTAGGAGTGTTCCGGTGAGAAATCAACTTGTGATTTGCCCCCTGGAAAGTTGTGAAGGTTTGGAGGCTGCCTCAAGGTCTACCACTAGTGGTTGAGAAACGCCTTCGTGGTGTTGTCTCAAAGGGAGAATAGGTTGAGCCTTCATGGCATTGGTGTGCCTTCGTGGTAACTACTACATCTTGAGCTTGCGTTGGTTTTCCTTGAAGAGGAAAGGGTTATGCAACAATAGTAGCGTAAGTATTTCCCTCAGTTTTTGAGAACCAAGGTATCAATCCAGTAGGAGGCTCCTCAAAAGTCCCACGCACCTACACAAACAAACAAGAACTCGCAACCAACGCAATAAAGGGGTTGTCAATCCCTTCACAGCCACTTTCGAAAGTGAGATCTGATAGAGATAGTATGATAAGATAAACATATTTTTGGTATCTTATAATATAGATTGGAAAAGTAAAGATGCAAATAAAAGTAGATTGAAAGCTTATATGATAAAAGATAGACCCGGGGGCCTAGGTTTTACCAGTGGCTTCTCTCAAGATAGCATAAGTATTACGGTGGGTGAACAAATTACTGTCGAGCAATTGATAGAAAAGCAAATAATTATGAGATTATCTAGGCATGATCATGTATATAGGCATCACGTCTGTGACAAGTAGACCGAGTCATGCCTGCATCTACTACTATTACTCCACACATCGACCGCTATCCAGCATGCATCTAGAGTATTAAGTTCATAAAGAACAGAGTAACGCATTAAGAAAGATGACATGATGTAGAGCAATAAACTCATGCAATATGATATAAACCCCATCTTTTTATCCTCGATGGAAACAATACAATACGTGCCTTTCTGCCCCTGCTGTCACTGCGAAAGGACACCGCAAGATTGAACCCAAAGCTAAACACTTCTCCCATTGCAAGAAAGATCAATCTAGTAGGCCAAACCAAACTGATAATTCGAAGAGACTTGCAAAGATAACTTAATCACACATAAAAGAATTCAGAGGAGATTCAAATATTTCCCATAGATAAACTTGATCATAAACCCACAATTCATCGGATCTCGACAAACACACCGCAAAAAGAGTTACATCGAATAGATCTCTAAGAAGATCAAGGAGAACATGGTATTGAGATTCAAAGAGAGAGAAGAAGCCATCTAGCTAATAACTATGGACCCGAAGGTCTGTGGTAAACTACTCACAACTCATCAGAGAGGCCTTGGAGATGATGTAGAGGCCCTCCATGATCGATTCCCCCTCCGGCGGAGCGTCGGCGAAGGCTCCAAGATGGGATCTCGCGGATACGGAAGGTTACGGCGGTGGAAATAGTTTTTTGTGGTCACTTCTAATGTTTTCGGGGTACATGGGTATATATAGGAGGAAGAAGTAGGTCAGTGGACGCCCGAGGGGCCCATGAGATAGGGGGGCGCACCCAGTAGGGGGGGGGCGCCCTCCACCCTCGTGGCCGCCTCGGCTGTTGCTTGACTTCCACTCCACGTCCTTTGGATCACGTTCGTTCCAAAAATCACGCTCCCGAAGGTTTCATTCCATTTGGACTCTGTTTGATATTCCTTTTCTTCGAAACACTGAAATAGGCAAAAAACAGCAATACGGGCTGGGCCTCCGGTTAGTAGGTTAGTCCCAAAAATGATATAAATGTGTAAAGTAAAGCCCATAAACATCCAAAATGGGTAATATAATAGCATGGAACAATCAAAAATTATAGATACGTTGGAGACGTATCAGTAACATCCACCTCTCTAACGGTGACTAGCTTCCCTCCAAGGAAGTGAACATCAGGATACATCCTTGTCTCCTTGTCTTAAGTTATCTCTAACCCTAGCCACTACTTTTGGTTTACTTTGGTTTCTTAACCTTGCATTCACTATATATTGTTGTCCTCATTATATTGTGTTGGCTATTTCCTTGAAGAGATTATTTATGCCTACACTATATATCCCGCAATTCATACTTGCTACTATTGATATATCTTGTGTTTAGTGTGAACTGCTAACTTGTGTCATACACTTACATATCTTGTGATATTGCTCAAGTAAGTTTGTGTAACTTACTTGTGCTTGTTAGTATCCTTGTTGTGCTCACCTCATTTACATTAAGTTGTTGGTGCACTTAGTTGAGCCTAGTATATTTAGGATTTGTGCTTGAAAAGTATACGTTTAGTTTATTTCCGCATTAGGATAAAGCCAAATCTGTAGAAGTTTTTAAAAACGCCTATTCACCCCCCTCTAGGCGAAATTGTGGTCCTTTCAGCAACTATCACGAAGGGGTTCTTCATCATCCTTGCTACCCCTCCGATGATGCGTGAGTAGTTTACCATAGATCTACGGGTCCATAGTTAGTAGCTAGATGGCTTGTTCTCTCTTTTTGATCTTCAATACAATGTTCTCCTCGATGTTCTTGGAGATCTATTCGATGTAACTCTTTTTTGCGGTGTGTTTGTTGGGATCCGATGAATAGTGAGTTTATGATCAGATCTATCCATGAATATTATTTGAGTTTTCCCTAAACTCTTTTATGCATGATTGTTATAGCCTCGTATTTCTTCTCCTAATTATTGGTTTGGTTTTGCCAACTAGATTGATTTTTCTTGCCATGTGAAGAGGTGCTTTGTGATGGGTTCGATCTTGCGGTGCTCAATCTTAGTGATAAAAAGAGACATGAAACACATGCATCGTTGCTATTAAGGGTGATAAGATGGGGTTTATTCATACGTGAGTTTATCTTGTGTACATCATGTCATCGTTCTTATTGCATTATTCCGTTTTCCCATGAACTTAAAACACTAGATGCATGCTGGATAGCGGTCGATGTGTGGAGTAATAGTAGTAGATGCAGGCAGGAGTCGGTCAACTAATCTTGGACATGATGCCTATATACATGATCATTGCCTTGGATATCATCATAATTATTTGCTTTTCTATCAATTGCCCAATAGTAATTTGTTTACCCACCGTATGCTATTTTCTTGAGAGAAGCCTCTAGTGAAAATTACGGCCCCCGGGTCTATTTCCTATCAATATATTAAAACCAAAAATACCTTGCTGCAATTTCTTGATTTATTTTATTTTGTCCTTTATTTAGATCTATTTATCAAAACCTATACAATTTAAACTATCTCAATACTATTGAGGGATTGACAACCCCTCTTACGCGTTGGGTTGCAAGTTCTTGTTGTTTGTGTGTAGGTGATGTTTACACAGTGTTGCTTGGTTCTCCTACTGGATTGATAACCTTGGTTTCATAACTGAGGGAAATACTTACCTCTATTGTCCTGCATCATCTTGTCCTTTTCGGGGAAATACCAACACAGTTTACAAGCAAACAAGCCTAGACCACCATCTTGTTTCGGCCTAGTCATCTCGTCCCACGAAACCCTTGCTGTTTTGCGCTCACTATCCTTGCAGCCCCACCCAAATTTTCTAAGCAAAGAATTTATATGCTCTCAAAGATCTCGAGGCAACTTGAAGCACGCCATCAAATAGGTGGGTATCGCCCGAGTCACCGACTTGGTCAAGATTCCTTTTCCTCCACACGATAAAGCCTTCTCCATCCGCCCTCTTACACAAGCCCAAACTCCATCCTTGAGATATTTGAAAATTCCATTCTTAGATCTACCCACAAACGAGGGCAATCCCAAGTATATCTCCGTTAGTGATTCATTTTGGACCCCAAGGAGTCCCTTAATCTACCCACGAGTTGCATCAGAACAAGGAGTCCCTTAATTTGTCAATGTTTATCCTTTGTCCTGATGACTGACAATAGATATCCAGAGAATCCTTAATTTGCTAGGCTCCCACTTCATTGGCTCTGAAGAATAAAATGCTATCATCTACAAAAATCAAGTGATTAATACATGGTGTACTGGGGGCCACTTTGATCCCAACAACATCATCAATGATATTTCAGCCCTTCAAAATACATGATAATCCTTCAGCCGCTAGCAAGAATAGATATGGTGAAATAGGGTCACCCTCCCTGAGTGCCCTAGATGGCTTAAATTCTTCCAACTTTCCCCCATTAAACAACACTAAGAAAGAGACCAAAGATACGCAACTCATAATCCGTTCAACCCAAATAGCATGGAAACCCAGCTTGATCATAACTTTCTTCAAGTATGCCCACTCTACGCGGTCATAGGCCTTCATCATATCGAGCTTGAGAGAAAAAAAGTATTTTTCTTCCCCCTCTTTACTTTCATATAGTGTAAACATTCATAGGCAGTGACCATGTTGTCGGTAATGAGTCTACCTGGCACGAAGGCAGATTGCTCCATAGAAATAATTTCCAGAAGGATGAGCTTCAAACATTTAGCCAGTACTTTCGAGACAATTTTATATATCACGATGCACAAGCTAGTAGGTCGAAACTTAGACAAAAGTGTCGGTTTTGATACCTTAGGGATGATAACAATGAAGGTTTTGTTGATCTCTTCCGGAGAATCCTCATCATCGAGAATTCGTAATACTATGCCAGTCACCTCTTCACGATAAATATCCCATTTTTTCTGAAAAAAGTGTGCTGGGAGGCCATCCGGGCCTAAGGCTTTGGTTGGGAACATTTGAAACAATGCCTCCTTAACTTCCTATTCACAAAATGGGGCATTAAGCTGTTGATTCATCTCCGCCGAAACTCTACAAGGGATATGTGATAGAGCCTCTTCCATACCCATTGTTCCTTCAAACGCATACAAATTTTTATAGAAATCTAATGTCATCTGGCCAAGCTCTTCCTGGTCTTCACAAATAGTACCATCAACACGGGTGAGCTTGTCAACTCGGTTCATCCTTCGGGGCGCCGAGGCCTTCGTATGAAAGAACGCAGTATTATTATCGCCCTCCATTAGCCACTAGATGCGAGATAGTTGACGCCAAAGGATCTCCTCTCTATAATTCAATTCAGCAATGTGTTCTTGAATTTTTAACTCTACATGCATTGGATCCATTCTGCATGGGTCAACACGCATTGCCTCAAGGCGGCCCTTGAGCTGCCGTAGCTCCTTGTGCACTGAACCGAAGGATCGTGCACTCCAGGAGGTGAACACAGTCGTAACCACATCCAATTTCTTCCATAGCCCCGCGACCAAATAGCTCTTCGGCCTGCTCGACCACACCTGCTACAGTACCCTAGAGAATTCTTTGTGTTGCTCCCACATCACTTTGTACCGGAACGTACAAGCGATTGCAACTCTCCTATTATATGCTTCAAGCTCATTCATCAACAGTATAGGCGAGTGATCAGATTTTACAGCAGTAAGATGCCTCAAAGTAGAAAAAGGAAACATGTTACACCACTCCTGGGACGCAAGTGCCCGATCAAGACGGACACAACAATATTGGCCACTTGTAACCTTCTTCTCAAATGTCCAGTCCATGCCCACGTATCCAATATCAGGTAACCCACAAGCATCCACCACCTCTCTAAACTGTTGAATCTGCATCCATGCTCAATCACTCGGACCCAAGTGTTCTTCCCTGTGGAGCAATTCATTAAATTCACCGATGCACATCCGTGGGAGGTCCAACTCATCCGCTCGCAGGAACCTCATCATATCCCATGTTCTATATCTTAAGCTTCTATCCGCCTCTCCGTACCAGCAAGTCAAGCGCCAAGGGTCCTTTTCAACTTATTGAACCACCATATCAATATGATACTTGGAGTAATTCCTTAGTATGAGGTCTACCGTGTTCTTCCACTAGATGCACAGTCCCCCACTCCATTCAGAACCACTAACTACATAAGCACTATCAAAGCCAAGTGTACTTGCCAAACCTTCCACCTGATACTTTGCAATTTGCATTTCCACAACACAAAGGATTGTCGGTGCACATTCCCGCGCCAGGTCGGGCAATTCTCGAACTGTCGTGGGGTTGCCAAGCCCCCGACAGTTCCAACACAAGGTATACATTAGGCACGACAACTCTCCACCTGGGAGGCCACCAAACTCTGGATTATACTCTCACTATGCCCATCAAAACCATCTTCTATTCCCGCACTTTCCCCTTTCTTGAGCTTCTTCCTCTATCATGGTGTGACAAAGATAGCCAGGGGTGAGGTGCATCAATAGAACTAGCTGTGGCTACGCCATCATGCAGATCCTTGTGAGCGTGTAACACACAGATAATTAACTAATGACCCACAAGTATATGGGATCAATCATAGTCCTTTCGATAAGTAAGAGTGTCGAACCCAACGAGGAGTAGAAGGAAATGACAAATCAGCAAGGTAATGTCTGCAAGCACTAAAATTGTAGGTAGCAAGTTGTTTGATAGCAAGATGATTTGTAACAAGCAAGTAACTGTAATGGTAACAAAAGCGCAGCACGGTAGCCCAATCCTTTTGAGGCAAAAAACATGCCAAAACGGTCTCTTATGATAAGCAAAGCCTTCTTGAGGGTACACGGGAATTTCATCATATCACTTTCATCGTGTTGGTTTGATTTGTGTTCGCTACTTTGATAATTTGATATGTGGGTGGATCAGTGCCTAGGTGTTGTTCTTACTTGAACAAACCTCCTACTTATGATTAACCCCCTTGCAAGCATCCACAACTACGAGAAAAGTATTAAGATAAAATCTAACTGTCGGTGTCAAAACCGGCGGATCTCGGGTAGGGGGTCCCGAACTGTGCGTCTAGGCGGATGGTAACAGGAGACAAGGGACACGATGTTTTACCCAGGTTCGGGCCCTCTTGATGGAGGTAAAACCCTACGTCCTGCTTGATTAATATTGATGATGTGTGTTACAAGAGTAGATCTACCACGAGATCAAGGAGGCTAAACCCTAGAAGCTAGCCTATGGTATGATTGTTGTTCGCCCTACGGACTAAAGCCATCCAGTTTATATAGACACCGGAGAGGGCTAGGGTTACACAGAGTCGGTTACAATGGTAGGAGATCTACATATCCGTATCGCCAAGCTTGCCTTCCACGCCAAGGAAAGTCCCATCCGGACACGGGACGAAGTCTTCAATCTTGTATCTTCATAGTCTTGGAGTCCGACCAATGATGATAGTTCGGCTATCCGGACACCCCCTAGTCCAGGACTCCCTCAGTAGCCCCTGAACCAGGCTTCAATGATGACGAGTCCGGCGTGCATATTATCTTCGGCATTGCAAGGCGGGTTCCTCCTCCGAATAATTTATAGAATATTGTGAACACCAGGATAGTGTCCGGCTCTGCAAAATAAATTCCACGTACCACCGTAGAGAGAATTATATTCACACAAGTTCAATCCGCTGACGTATTTTGTGGCGTGATGTCACACCACTACCAAGTCTTTACTAGAATCGTTTTTATTGTACCACCTCGGCGCGTTTAGCGAAGCGGTTTCCTTGGCACGTCTTGTCGAAGCAGAGATCGTGTTCCCCTTATTCCGGGATTCCCATCAATACGGACGTGGGTAACCCAACCGCGCCATTGATTGCGGCGCTTGGGAGATAAGCGAGTTTTATTAGGCCGGTGGGGACACATGTTTTTGTCCGCCCATATAAGGGGATAAAGATCCAACCCTTTTACCTGCGCCTTCTTCCTCCTTGGCTTATCCATCCCCGCGAACTCAAGCTTCAGCGCCCAAGTCCGCACACCTCACCTCAACCTCCTCCAACTATGTCCGGAGCGGGAGGCAAGTGGATGGCCTCCTCCATCACGGAGGGGTAGATCCAGAAGCTGCGCAGCGCCGGATATTTGTCCAGAAACATCGCGCACCGGCTCCCCGACGTGGGAGGGCTCATCCCCACCCCCAGGCCCCATGAGAGGGTAGTATTTCTTCCCCATTTCCTCCGCGGACTAGGCTTCCCACTCCATCCCGTTGTCCGGGGGCTCATGTTCTACTACGGCCTGGATTTCCATGATCTGGCCCCGAATTTCATCCTCAACATCTCGGCGTTTATCGTCGTGTGTGAGGCCTTCCTCTGCATCCAGCCCCACTTCGGCTTGTGGCTCAAGACCTTCAATGTCAAGCCGAAGGTTGTGAAGGGCAGCCAAGCGGAGTGCGGAGGCGCCATGGTGGGCAGGATGTCCCACGTTACTTGGCTGGAGGGCACTTTCGTGGAAACCATTAAGGGGTGGCAATCGGGGTGGTTCTACATCACCGAGCCGCGTGACCCCAAATGAGCAGCGGCCCCCGAATTCAGATCTGGCATCCCCACACGGCTCACCTCCTGGAAAGAGAGCGGCCGGATCTGGGGTGATTCGGAAGAGCTGACCAGACTCCAAGCCTCCATCCAAAAGCTGGTGGACAAGAAGCTCAAGCTTGTCAACGTAGTCCAGGGCATGCTCATCCGCCGGATTCTCCTGTGCCAACGACGGGGCTTCAACATGTGGGAGTTCGATCCAGCGCAGCACCAGACTTTGAGCGGGTTCTTTGACACTACGTACGAAGATGTCTGGAAGGTGCTGTTCAAGGGCGCCGAGGCTCCCGCATCCGCTACCGAAGATCGCGGATTCATCTCGCAACGTCCGGCTGACGAGGTAAGTGATTTTTTCCTTTACGAGACGCTTGTTTTCCATAGTTTGACTCTATGCGGGGTCTAAACTCCCTTTCCTTTGACAAGACTGGCTGACGAAGGCCGAACAGACTATCTGTCCGGCCCCATTGCCAGAGGACCCAGCGGACGCCCGCTTAACGGGGCTGCTGGCTCCGGCGCCCCACGTGGTGCCGGAGAAGAAGGCCAAGAAGAAGGCCACGGGCACTCGGAAGAGTTCCTGTTTTCAGGTGTTATCGGATGATGACTCCGAGGCCGACTCCTCCCACAAAGGCGAGGAAGAGAAGAAGAAAGCCTCCCCCCAGCGGGGGGAGGGAAGAAAAGGAAGGCTTCCCCAACAAGGGAGGCCGAAGGGTCCAAGAAGGGAAAAACCCTTCCCCCGGACTGCTTTGCCAATGCCAGTGATGACGACAAGGACTGGCCTCCAAGGACCAAGCCCTTGGTGAGATCGTAAGTATCCGGACTCCTGAATAACTTCATGGTTTTTTTCTTTTCACCACATAGTGTCTTTCTAATGCCGCATACAACCCTGCAGTCCGCCCAAGGATGATCTTCCCGCTTTGTCGAGCGGGTCCTTAGGTGCGTCGGATATGGATTCTCTTCTGACCGCCTCCACCCCCCATGATACGGACGATGCCGAGGTGGGATCCCGAGAAGGGACCCACCAGGAGGAGGAGGCCCCGGAGGTGTCGCAGAACAACCTCCCGGACTTTGCACCGGACTCGGCCCCGCAACCAATAGCGGCCCTGGAGTCCGGCGGGCGGCCCCTTCGTAAGAAGGGCAAGACCGTGACGCCGACAGCCCCCGTCAAACCGGAGGCGCTGGATAGCTTGCTGGAGGCGCTCAATGGCGCCTCCATCGAAGAGGAACACCGCACTATTATGAGTGTGGTGATTCAGAAGGTTCAGCTCGCCAAGAGCGGGCTGACCGAAGCCTGCAGCAGCCTTCTGATAGGCTTTGAGGTAAGAATTTCGATATATGTAAAATAGTACCGCATAGACAGTAGCCCCTGATGCTCGGTTCGGTGTTCGGAAAGAAAAGCCGGACTGAGGATCTAAAAAGATATACGCAGGAGTCATAAAAAATATGTCAATATGGGATTGCAGGCTGTGCTGCTGACCTCTGCCGCACTGACTGCGGAGGTCAATACTTTGAAGGAAAACCTCGAGCTGTCCGAGAATGAGCTCGGCCGTGCCAAGAAGCAGCTCGAGGACAAGGAAGGTGAGTAATACCTTATTAAAATTGTACCTTACAGAAAAGAATTTGGTTGCAAGAAAAATGACAAGGATAACGTGGGTATAGCAGGGGCCACAAACGAGGTGGCGGCCCTGAAGGAGGCGGTGTCCGCGGCCGAACGCAATGCGGCCGCGGAGCACACCGAGCGAGAGAAGCAGGAGGCGCGGGTGGCGGAGGTGCAGCAAGAGCTCCAGGCTCTCATGGAAAAACATGAGAGTTTGGAGCGTGACTCGAAGACTCGAGAGTCCGAGCTTGCAACGGCTCTTGAGAGTGCCAGAGCCGCTAAGGCCGAAGCCTATAAGGCCCTCCAGGAAATCGAGGCGTTGAAGAAAATAGCTGCGGGTAAGGCATTTTTCATGCAAAGTAAGCATGTGAGTGTGAATTACCTATCACTTACCCGAATTCGGAGCTCTCCAGGAGCGTTCGTAGATCTGCCCCGCAGCGTGTCCGATGCTGCCGCTTTCTACAGGGCCGAGGAGGGGAGCTCGACGGAGAAGGTCTTCTGGTCTCAGTATGCTGAGGCCAGACATCCGGTGCCCCTTAGCGACCAGCTGAAGCAGCTGGTCGGGCTCCACAAGGCGGCCGAACAGGCCATGAAGGGCCTCATAGTTCGGCTGTGGCCTAAGGAGGCCATGCCTGGGAGCTACTTCGGCCTGGTGCGGCGGCTGGTGGATGCGTGTCCACGGGTTGAAGTCATCAAGCACTCCGCCTGTATTGAAGGTGCCCGTCAGGCCCTTGCCCGCGCAAAGGTGCACTGGGGCAAGATGGATGCCCAGAAGCTTGTGACGGACGCGCCACCGCAGGGCAAGGAGCATCGCACGCCCAAAATGTATTATAAAACTGTCTTGAAGGGTGCCCGCGTTATTGCGGGTGAGTGCTCCAAAGATGTAATTTTTTAGTAGACTCGCATTTTGTTATCCTGTGCGCTGAAAACTTAGTTCATATGCGCTAAGCAACGCTTGTTAATTTAAAATATTACCTTCTGTGCGGCTGTTTATCAAATCTGAGAAATGGCAAGTCGTCGGCTTCAGCCCCCATGCCACGAGTGCTGGGGTGTTCGGGATAAATTTGAGCACTCTTGTTCCCATTTTTGGGTCCATCTAGGGAGGCGCTCAACACAACGAACAAGGCAACTGGACTTATAATGCTTGAACACTCTCACTTAGCCATAGAATTCTATAATTTTAAATTTCGGCGAAGCCCCTAGTATTCGGAAGGCCGAATTTGGGGCGCTATCCACGCCTGGGCCGGACAAAGTCGGCTCCTCGCTCTAAGCGGCATAAGTCTTTAGGGACTCACAAAAAACCTCTCGAACAGCGACCGGCTCTCGCCTCATAATGACGGTCAGTTTTAGCTTTCTCCACTGAGGCGCTCGCCCAGCTCAACTGGGGCGCAATCGCAGTGGTTCTCCCAGTGCTACCTTAGCCGATACAACGGAACGTAAGGTACCAAAACATGGGAGCCGGGCAAACCCAACTATTGACCCAAGAACATGATTCGGAGCCGATGCATATAATGCTATAAGTTCGGGGTGCCGCACTTGTGAAAGTGTTCGGACTTATCACACCGTAATGCGGGAAACATAAGCCCCTGGTGTGTTTAGCCGTACCAAAGTGTACGGATGCAACATGTCATAAATGAACATATGTATAAGAAAGAAATGCAATTGGAAGCAAAAAGGTGCTGCATTGCTTTATTCAAGAAAAGCTGCCGTGAACGCAGAACGATACAAATGGTGCAATAAGCAAAGGATGGGACTATTAAACATGTCCCCCTCCAGGGGTAGGCTGCAGAATGGTGTATAAAACAGATTTAATGCTCGTAATGGAGACCACCTGGATATTCGTTGTAGCCTTTCTCCTTCCCTGGCTGTTGCATCGTGAATTCGGCAGGTCTGCTGCCGGACAGGGCCTCTGACGAACGGAGTCCTGTGGGTAAAAAAAATGAAAAAAAAAGAATGACACACTTGAGAGCCCCTGGTTTGGTTGAGCCGTATTCTGGGCCTATCATGGTCGTGCCCCTCTCCCCATGCCCATGGTATCTCCAAAGCGTAATGGTGTATGCGAAGGACCTGTCTTGATGTTTTGCAGGGGCTGGGGTTGGGGCCGCACTGCTACGCGTGCTCGGAACGTGCCAGGTGGTCTTGTTGTAGGTTACTTCGGGCGCGTTTAGCCGTGTCCGGTCGCTTAACGGCCGGACTCGAGAACTGCCTTAAGAGGCTGCACTGTACTTCTGCCGCGAGAGCCGCTATATGTTCCTCCGTTCGGAGAGAGCGTTCAATGTTTCTGTTGACCGTGATGACTCCTCGAGGGCCTGGCATGTTGAGCTTGAGGTATGCGTAGTGCGGCACCGCGTTGAACTTTGCAAACGCGGTACGTCCGAGCAGAGCATGATAGCCGTTGCGGAACGGAACTATGTCGAAGATTAACTCCTCGCTTCGGAAGTTATCCGGGGATCCGAAGACCACTTCCAGTGTAACTGAGCCTGTACAATTGGCTTCTACACCTGGTATGACGCCTTTAAAGGTTGTCTTGGTTGGTTTAATCCTTGAGGGGTCTATGCCCATTTTGTGCACTGTATCCTGATAAAGCAGGTTCAGGCTACTGCCGCCGTCCATTAGGACTCTGGTGAGGTGAAATCCATTGATGATTGGGTCTAAAACCAATGCGGCGAATCCGCCGTGGCGGATGCTGGTGGGGTGGTCCCTTCGATCAAAAGTGATCGGGCAGGAGGACCATGGATTGAACTTCGGGGAAACTGGCTCCATCGCGTATACGTCCCTGAGAGCATGCTTCCGCTCCCTTTTGGGTATGTGTGTTGCGTATATCATGTTCACCGTCCGCACCTGTGGGGGGAAACCCTTCTGTCATCTATTGTTTGGCGGTCGGGTCTCTTCCTCGTTGTCGCTATGCAGCCCCTTACCATTGTTTTCGACAATTAACTTGCCTGCCTGCTTGAATACCCAACAGTCCCTGTTGGTGTGGTTGCCTGGCTTTTCGGGGGTGCCGTGTATCTGGCACGAGCGGTTGAGTATTCGGTCCAAATTGGACGGACCCGGAGTGGTTCTTTTGAATGGCTTTTTCCGCTGACCGGGTTTAGAGCCTCTGAATCCGGCATTGACTGCCGTATCCTCACTATTATCGCTGTTAATGCGATGTTTGTTTTTGTTGCGACGTGACCTGCCATTAGGATCCTTGATATCCGGACTGCCAGAATTTTTGCTGAGGTTGTTGCTGCGTGCTAGCCAGCTGTCCTCACCCGCGCAGAAGCGGGTCATAAGTGATGTGAGGGCTGCCATGGATTTCGGCTTTTCCTGTCCCAGGTGCCAGGCAAGCCATTCGTCGCGGATGTTATGCTTGAAGGCCATGAGGGCCTCCGCATCCGGACAGTCGACGATTTGGTTTTTCTTGGTTAAGAACCGTGTCCAGAATTGTTTGGCCGATTCGTCTGTCTGGTGGTCGCACATACGTGCCTTGGAAGTTATCGAGGAATGCGGCTTCCAGGTCTTCCCAACTCCCAATCGACTCTGCTGGCAAGCTGTGAAGCCAATGCCGGGCTGGTCCTTTAAGCTTGAGTGGGAGATATTTGATGGTGTGAAGATCATCACCGCGGGCCATGTGGATGTGAAGGAGATAGTCTTTGATCCAAACCGCGGGGTCTGTTGTGCCATCGTAAGATTCAATATTCATGGGTTTAAACCCTTCGGGGATTTGATGATCCCTTACTTCATCTGTGAAGCATAGTGGGTGTGCGGCGCCTCTGTACTGGGCGATATCACGACGGAGCTCAAAAGAGCTTTGTCTGTTTTGTTCGGCCCGCCCGGACTTACTGTGTCCGGCGCGACGACTGTCGTCGCGTATCATGGGGCGCCCACGTGATCCGTAGATCGATCTTGATTGTCTTGCCTTATCCTCCAATATATCTCGCAAGTCTGGAGCGTTCCCCTGTGGCCTTGTGCTTTTCGAGCGATGCCGGGGTACGGTTCTGGTGAAGGGCCTAGAGGCCTCTCTGTCGCGACCAGGGGGTGGTCGGTCAGCCGTATTGTCTGCTGGTGATGCAGGTTCATACGCCTCCTCCTCTAATTGGGGGAGCAGCTTGCGTTTAGGGTAGCTTTTGGAGGGGCGTCCGAGCTCATTCTCTTCGGCTGCGAGGACTTCAGTCCATCTGTCGGCTAGCAGATCTTAATCAGCTCTAAGCTGTTGCTGCTTTTTCTTGAGGCTGTTTGCCGTGGCCATAAGCCTGCGTTTAAAACGCTCTTGTTCGACGGGATCCTCAGGCACGACGAATTCGTCGTTGTCGAGGCTCGCCTCATCTCTGGAGGGAGGCATATAATCCTCTACCTCTTCTTCTGTCGCTCTCTCATGAGGGCCGGCGTCTCCGTCCTCCTGTGCTGAATCTTGCTGGAGTGGGTTGTCTTCGGCACTATCTGGGGTGTTATTATCTCCGGTGCCGGAAGCTTCATTCTTGCTGTGGCGGGATTTAGAGCGGCGCCGCTGATGCCGGCGCTTGGGCTGTTTCTTGGAGGGGTCATCCTCCGCTGCTCCTTCGCCATTCCCATCCTTGGGGATATCCACCTCAGCATATGTCATATGATGAGGTGGCTTTCCAATGCCCGGTAGGCGCTGGTTCTTGGTCGTCTCCGGCATCGTCGTCCATACCGTCGATGTCTTCGGAGTCATAGTCTAGCATGTCGGTTAGATCGTCGACAGTGGCTACCAAGTGGGTGGTGGGTGGGCTTTGAATTTCTTTATCGTCCGCATCCCAACCGTCCTGGCCGCAGTCCGGCCAGGGCTCTCCTTATAACGAGAGATACTTTAGCGAACTCAAGATGTCGCCAAAAGGCGAGTGTTGAAAGATGTCCGTCGCGGTGAACTCCATGATCGGCGCCCAATCGGATTCGATCAGAGGGGGCGCGGGAGGTTCGGAGTCCGGCGCCTCGGAGTCACGAGCTTCATGAGGGACAAGGTCAGTGTTCGGCTCTATCGCCATAGAGGTTGCAGCCCCCGAGGCAGTGTCTAGCCATCCGTCCTCGATCTGCGCAGCCGGCTCCGAATTGAAGATCGGAGCGGGCTCGAGTGCGGCCTCCAGGATACTGTCTGGCTGCAGAGCTAAATCATGCTCGTCGTGACAGTGCGGCGCGCTCAGCTGTGGCTCGAATCTATCGAGGATCAAGTCCCTGCGGATGTCAGCCATGAAGTTCAAACTTCCAAATTTGACCTGACGGCCAGGGGCGTAGCTCTTGATCTGCTCCAGATGGCCAAGCGAATTGGCCCACAGTGCAAAGCCGCCGAATACAAAGATCTGTCTGGGGAGGAAGGTCTCACCCTGGACTGCGTCGTTGTTGATGATCGAAGAAGCCATCGAGCCTATCAGCGACGACACAGAGGAACTCTCAATGAAAGCACCAATGTCGGTGTCAAAACCGGCGGATCTCGGGTAGGGGGTCCCGAACTATGCGTCTAGGCGGATGGTAACAGGAGACAAGGGACACGATGTTTTACCCAGGTTCGGGCCCTCTTGATGGAGGTAAAACCCTATGTCCTGCTTGATTAATATTGATGATGTGTGTTACAAGAGTAGATCTACCACGAGATCAAGGAGGCTAAACCCTAGAAGCTAGCCTATGGTATGATTGTTGTTCGTCCTACAGACTAAAGCCATCCGGTTTATATAGACACCGGAGAGGGCTAGGGTTACCCAGAGTCGGTTACAATGGTAGGAGATCTACATATCCGTATCGCCAAGCTTGCCTTCCACGCCAAGGAAAGTCCCATCCGGACACGGGACGAAGTCTTCAATCTTGTATCTTCATAGTCTTGGAGTCCGGCCAATGATGATAGTTTGGCTATCCGGACACCCCCTAGTCCAGGACTCCCTCGCTAACCATAGCATTAAATTTTGGATCCAAATCGGTCCCTTACGAAGTAGCGCATAAACTAGGGTTTAATCTTTTGTCACTCTAGCAACCCATCATCTAATAACTACTCCACAATGCATACCCTTAGGCCCAAATATGGTGAAGGCCCAAAAATAGGCTTTTCGTCCTAGGCGGGAAGGGGATGCACCTGCATGACATTCTTTGGGCCGTCCATGATGAACAAATTATGGTAGAAGCGAGGCCGAGGAAATTTTTGGGAGTTCCCAGTTATGGTGGGTGGTCGGGGCCGAGCGATGAACCAAGGGATTGTGCGTTTCTCTCGTAGATAGACGTGCGTGTGTGCGAGGCGTTGGGATCTAACTGAACCTAAGCAAGGCTTTGCTTACTGAACCCGAGTGATTGCACTCGCTACGCGTTACTGAACCCGAGTGATCGATTGATCCCTGGCTGTTAACTAAACCCGATCGAGGGATTCCTTCACTAGTGCTGCTAACTGAAGCCCATCGAACCTGCTGCCTCTTGATGAACATTGAGCATTGTTGGGGGTTGGATGAACCGTTCCCGGTGGGGTTGGATGAACAGGACCCGGTGGTAGTAGAGGCCGTTGCCACTGGATGAACAGGACCCCGATCAAGAGGAGGCCGCTACACACCCGAGCAGGTTGGGGCTGGATGAACAGGACACGTGGAGGGCTGGTTGGACAGGACCCCGTGTGGAGGGCTTGTTGAATAGTATCCGATGGAGGCTGGATTAACAGGACCCCATGGTGAATAGTTGCTCGTGGAGGCTAGAGGAAGTCGATGGCGGATGAACAGTAGCAGGTGGAGGCTGGAGGAAGTCGACGGTGGATGAACAGTAGCCCGTGGAGGCTGGAGCAACGTAGTAGACGGTGGATGAACAGTAGCCCGTGGAGGCTGGAGCAACTTAGTAGACGGTGGATGAACAGTAGCCCGTGGAGTCCCATTTTGCGGTACGCCACACCCTTCCCAATGAATAGGACCCCCGTTTCGACCATAGGTGCTCCAACACAAGTCTGCTTCCTTCATTTTGCGGTATGCCACACCCCTACCGATCAACAACACCCCGTTTCGACCGTAGGCACTCGAACACAAGTTTGTTTCCTCCGTTTTGTGGTATGCCAGATCCCGTTTCGGCTGTTCTGTCCAAGCCGGTTGGCTCCCAATGAACACGACGCATTCCGATCCAGTCTATTGCCTCTCGATGACATGACGTTGTTTCTTCGTTTTGACCCAGTCGGTAGGCTGCCGATGAACAGGACGCCATTGCTGTACGCGTTCTAGACCCTGCCCGTATGTACGTAAGTAGCCGCATTTACTTTCTTGTAGTGTGGCTGTACGTACGTGTACACGATATAGATGGGACTGCCTGAACAACTACCGCTCCTTACTGGGCCACGGTTCATCGTGGCAGAAAGACCAATGGACCAGTATGTACGTACACATTTGCGACCAGAATGACAACGCTACGTACGCTTTGACCGGGTGGGTCCCAACTGTCAAGGAGGATAAGGAGGCACTTCCTTGCATGCGATGATATTGATGGTGCATCCGAGCTAATAGGGGGAGGATTCTTTTTTTGCATGTAATAAGGAGGCACTTCCTTGCGTGCGAACATGTAGCTGGTGGGTCCATCTGTCAGCCTCACCGCGTACAGTCCTTTTCCGATGGCTGTCGTTCATTGACCATGTTGACCACGTTGCACGAACAACACCAGGAGGTGGACGACAGCGAGGCAGGGAGTGACACGGAGCCTGGGAACATGCAGAGGGTAGTACGTGGGTTGAATGGTTCGGCTGTGGTGTGAGGCTGCCGTCGCCGCAGAATAACAGGGGGTGTGGGTGAGTGGAGGGATGGCTTGGCCAGCGATGGGAGTAGTAGGGGGTGGTGAGGCCTGCGCGGCAGCATAGCCAGCCACGGAGGCAGGATCACGCGATGGTTTGGACGGCTGGAGCAAGAAAATCAGAGGTTGAAGAAGCAGGACGACTGTTGGATGTTAACAATCCAACAGTCACTAGTGATAGAATCGTTTGTTGACTAAGTTGACAAAGCCCTGCGTACGCGTCAACTTAGTAGGGCCACAAGTCAGCCTCCAAATCTGGTTGGCCCCAATTGTCATGGGGAGCACTCGTTATTTTTCGCTTAATAAGGAGGCACTTCCTTCCGTGCCAAGATATAGCTGGTGGGTCCTAGCTGTCATTGGGAGGATTCATTCTTTTTGGTGTAATAAGGAGGTACTTTCTTGCGTGCGGCCATGGACCATGTGGGTCCCAACTCTCAGCCTCTCCATGTACATCCCTCTTCCTATGTTGTCGTATGTTGACAATGTTGACCAAGCTGTGCCGAGAACACCAACATGATGGACAACGGCGAGACCCAGGAAGGGAATGACCCGGAGGCGGCGAAGCCACAATAGTGGAGGGATGTGGGTGAGTAGAGGGATGTCCTAGCCAGCGGTGGGAGTAGTAGAAGGCGGCGAGGCCTGCACGGCAACATAGTCGACCATGGGATGCGGGAGCAGGCGGCCCCGCCGACACTGGATTTGGCGGCTGGAGCAAGAAGATCAGAGATTGAAGAAGCACGACGGCCGTTGGATTGACATCCAATGGTCACGTCTGCTAGTCGTTTGTTGACATATATAATAAGTAAAAAAATCTTGCATATGCGTTAACTTAATAGGCCCACAAGTCAGACCATTCCCTATTTTTTTTAATAATTTACAGCTCATTGTAACTTCTTATGCAATTTATTGCCGTCTAGGTTTTTGTTGGCGAGGTTCAGGGTTAAAAAATTAAACAAAATTTCGCATGTTTCAGTGGTGTTCAAACTATTTTTAATACTAAAATGTCGAGCTAGATTTAAAGTACTTTGAAGATATATTTAAATTAGGTTAAAGCCCAGTGAAATTGGAATATGAAAATGTGAAAAAAAATCAGAAATTTGAAAGTAATTGCCAATTTGTCGTCTGTTTTTTATATTTACAACCCATTTCATATTACTTTCAAGATTTGCAGTCGTATTGAAAGAGTTGCAGCCCATCAGGGCGTAGAAAAATAAGTAGGCTTGTATTGGATATTCTTTAGAAAAAATAAACCGGGCTCATTTTCACAAAGAAAAAATAGCTTGGCTGGTCATGTAGTGAACGTAAAATATAAGCCTGGGCTAGACGGGCCACAGCCGAGTTGAAACCCTGCTCCATCTCAACAATAACAAAAAAATACTACTCGAGCAGCTATGTCCCAAGTGTTAGCCAATCTTGTGTTGTTCTCTTGTCTATTGACTATACGCTGACAATGTCGTGGGTCCCAGATGTCAGCAAACCGCCAGGAGGAAGCATTTTCTTTTTCTATACGTTGACAATGGAGTATATAATGAAAAATGAGGAACTTGCTTGCGTACGGCCATGGACATGGTGCGACCCTACTGTCATCCTCTCCACGTACAGTCCTCTCTATATTCCTCTTGTTTGTTGACCATATTGACAACGCGAGAGGGCGACACCGTGGCGAGCGCAACAAAGCACGTAGAGGACGACGGTGAGGCCTCATACATCAGTGTTAACGATTTAGGAAACGGTGGGGCAGCAATGCGTGCACTGAGGCACAAACAGCCATGGGAGGCGGAAGTAGGCGGCCCCGCCGGCGCTAGTTTGTGTTTGCCGGCCGGAGGAAGACAAGACTGAAGAAACACGACAGACTGTAAAAGCAGCAGGAGTACTTAACAACCTTAACTAAAACCAGCAGGCGCACTTACAACCATAGCTGAAAGCAGTATGAGTACTTATACAGGTTCAACCGTACAAAGCACGCCTCGAACAGCGCTACTTTGCCTACAGTTAACCAAGGGTGAGGCCACCAAGCCCCATGACAAGGCCCATGCACCAGCCCGCGCATCTACAACCTTCTGAAAGCGGCTTCATGTCGCAATGTGGTCAATAAACAGGATATTCACTTTAGAGCCATGGAAAAGCATGAGCGTAACTTTTTGTCCTATTCTTCAAGATGGACGTGCCTTCATTATTTGAGACCAGCCATGAAAAATTATCTTTTCACCTCCAAGGGAAATTGAGTAGGTCAACATAAACATCATGTTATGACCAAGCGCAAGTCTGACCCGACCATGGTCAGGCATTTGTATAGGAACAATAGAACTGGGCAGTTTCTGTTTCAAGAGTTTATGAACAACAAATACAATAGAAAACAACTTGTACCATAAGTTTCTCGACACAGTTGGACCTTTTCAACTGTGCAGCAGTGCCACACATATCCCACATGGCCATCCACCATTGAAACTCCCCACAAGTGTTGGGATCTACGGTATGGTGCGTCGACTGCAAATTAAAATTTCCCACGTGCAGAACAACCAAGAACATGCTACGAGAGATGGATCACAGATCATTACCACTAGACGCGCAGTGTCATGCAGCGGAAGAAGAGTTGGGGCAGCGTGTCCGCGTGTGGATCGTCTCCTCCTCGTCCGATCTCCCTCAAACATCCGGTCGTCCGATCCCATGTACAAGTTCGCCGGAGCGGCGCAAGTGCACCGCCTCTAACGGTATCCGCGCGTGCAGGAGGAACACCGTGCGGCGGACTGCTAGGTCCGATCACACATTCGGCAGCGAGTGGAGGTGGCTATTCGCAACACATGCAAACCCTAGTGACAGCGTCGAAGCGATCAACCACATGAGTGTGCCGCACCTCCACTTTATATAGGCGTCCGTCGCGGGCTCAACACTTGGGCCTTGCACGGACCCTAAAGCCCACATGTCTACTCGGCCACAATCCGAATACAGCTCAGATCACATCCGACCAGTGTCCTCGGATCCGACCTCGTAGGTTCCTTCCCTTAAGCGCACGACACCTTAGGTTCAAGTTGGCTTGGTCGCAGTTCAGATCACCTCCGAACTGCACGGTTGGTAGCGGCCTCTAGCAAGGCATGCCGACTACCAAGCAGACTATGAAGCTGGTTAGGCGAACCTGTACAACGTGTCACACTTCTGTTCCCTTTGCCTCACGATATATGTTGTCGGGCTCAAGGCGAGACTGTCATCCTTGTGCTAGCCCGACCTCTTTCTCGTTCCAGTGATGCCGACCACTATCTGGATTATCTCATAATCCTTGTCGCATGGCCATGCTTATCCTGGTCAGATCACACGAGGAGCCCAGAGTATATCTCTCCTGATCGGAGGGGCAAATCCCATCTTGCTCGACCATATCTTGCAGCATGGGACTGGACAAACCCGAAACCTACCTTTGTAACTACCCAGTCACTGAGTAGCATTTGGTCGGCCCAAAGCAAGTCTGTCACCATCCCGAGTACATGCGTCAGCTCAGGTCTTAGGACATAAAACGTATGTTGTACTAGAGACTCACATATGACATATCGCTGCATCTCATAGTTGGGTCTGTCCAACTCGGACCTTATCTCGACTCGGATCCGACTACGTCGAATCCAACCAGACCTTTCCAAGTCTATATTATCCGTTTAGCATCCAATGGTCCATGGCTAGTGAGACCAAGCCATCGACCGTGTCATATGCTAGTCTAGTCGGCTGCGCGTCCACACAACCCTTTTGACTAGGGACCTTTTAGGGCAGTCATCATACAATGGATAGTCCCACAAACAAGTCACGTACTTGCTGATACACATGATTGATAATGTCCAAGGACTATTGAGGGAGTCCTGGATTAGGGGATGTCCGGATGATCGGACTATAACCTTTGGCCGGACTCCTGGACTATGAAGATACAAGATTGAAGACTTCGTCCCGTGTCCGGATGGGACTTTCCTTGGCGTGGAAGGAAAGCTTGGCGATACGGATATGTAGATCTCCTCCCATTGTAACCGACTCTGTGTAACCCTAGCCCTCTCCAGTGTCTATATAAACCGGAGGGTTTTAGTCCGTAGGACGAACAACAATCATACCATAGGCTAGCTTCTAGGGTTTAGCCTCTCTAATCTCGTGGTAGATCTACTCTTGTACTACCCATATCATCAATATTAATCAAGCAGGAGTAGGGTTTTACCTCCATCGAGAGGGCCCGAACCTGGGTAAAAACATCGTGTCCCTTGTCTCCTGTTACCATCCGCCTAGACGCACAGTTCGGGACCCCCTACCCGAGATCCACCGGTTTTGACACCGACATTAGTGCTTTCATTGAGAGTTCCTTTGTGTTGTCATCTTTAGGCCCGATGGCTCCTCCGATCATCAACAACGATGCGGTCCAGGGCAAGACTTTTCTCCCCGGACAGATCTTCGTATTCGGCGGCTTTGCACTGCGGGCCAATTTGCTTGGCCATCTGGAGCAGATCGAAAGCTACGCCCCTGGCCATCAGGTCAGATTTGGAAGATTGAACTACACGGCTGACGTCCGCGGAGACTTGATCTTCGACGGGTTCGAGCCACAGCCGAGCGCGCCGTACTGTCATGATGAGCATGATCTAGCTCTACCGCCGAACAGTGCCCAGGAGGCCGCACCAGTGTCCGCTCCGACCCTTTGCTCAGAGCCGACTGCGCCAATCGAGGACGGGTGGTTGGACACCGCTCGGGGGCTGCAATCTCTACGGCGATCGAGCCGAACACCAGCCTTGTCCTCTGCGAAGCCTATGACTCCAAGGTACCGGACTCCCCCGGGACTCCGAACCTTCCGCGCCCCTGCCGATCGAATCCGATTGGGCGCCGATCATGGAGTTCGCCGCTGCGGACACCTCTCAACACTCGCCCTTCGGCGACATTCTGAATTCACTAAAGTCTCTCTCTTTATCAGGAGAGCCCTGGCCGGACTATGGTCAGCGAGGGTGGGATGCGGATGACGAAGAAATTCAAAGCCCACCCACCACCCACTTCGTAGCCACTGTCGATGATTTAACCGACATGCTCGACTTCGACTCCGAAGACATCGACGGTATGGACGACGATGTAGGAGACGAACAGGAACCAGCGCCTATAGGGCACTGGACAACCACCTCATCTAACGATGTATACATGGTGGACACACCTAAAAGAAACGACAACGAGGAACAAAGGGACGCAACAAGGGATCGTTCCCTCAAAAAGCAGTCAAAGCGGTGGCGCAAGCGCCGCTCCAAACCCCACCTCGACAGAGACATCAGCCATACAGACCCAGCCACAGAGCAGGGCGAACCGGCGGACGACGAACATGCCATCGAGCAACCGTCCGAACAGGGCAACTTGGATAAACAAACCGAACAACCCGTACCCGGCGAAGATAATAGTCCGGATGACCTCACACCGGACAAGTTGTTGGAGCGGAAGAACCTCCACAAAAGGCTTGTCGCTACTGCACGTAGCCTGAAAAAGCATAAGCGGAAGCTCAAAATAGCGGAAGATGCACTCAGAATTAGATGTGGAAAATTACTCAACACCGCAGACAAATACGGCGACAGTCGCCACACAAAGAGCTATCCGAAGCGAAAATTACTACCAGAATTTGATGAGGAGGTCTTAGAGCCCCCGCAATCAAAAATTAAGGAAGCCACCCGGTCGGATAAACAACCCCATGGCCAACATAGAGCGGCGAATGGTGCCGCACACAATCCGGCACGCGACCCGCACAAGGATTCGCATCAAAAAGACGGCCCAGCCAGATCTGTCTATTGGCCAAGAAAGCAAGCTCTAGTAAGCAATGCAACACAACAAGTATCCGAACATCACGTCACACCCAAATATAGGGGTGCTGCACACCCCCTATGCTTCACCGATGAGGTGCTGGACCATGAATTTCCAGCGGGATTCAAGCCCGTAAATATAGAGGCATACGATGGAACAACAGACCCTGGAGTCTGGATTGAGGATTATATCCTCCACATACACATGGCTAGAGGAGATGACCTCCACGCCATAAAATACTTACCCCTCAAGCTCAAAGGGCCAGCCCGGCATTGGCTTAAAAGCCTTCCCGAAAACACCATTGGAAGTTGGGAAGAGCTCGAGGATGCTTTTCGAGCAAATTTTCAAGGGACCTATGTCCGACCTCCGGATGCAGACGATCTAAGTCATATAACTCAACAACCCAGAGAGTCATCCCGGAAACTCTGGAACAGATTTCTTACTAAAAAGAACCAGATAGTCGACTGTCCGGACGCCGAAGCCTTAGCAGCTTTCAAACACAGCGTTCGAGACGAATGGCTCGCCAGACACCTCGGCCAAGAAAAGACAAGAACAATGGCCGCGTTAACAAGCCTCATGACCCGCTTTTGCGCAGGAGAGGATAGCTGGTTGGCAAGAAGCAGTACCAGCGACCCAAGTACATCCGAAGTTAGGGATGGAAACGGAAATCCGATGTAGCAAGGACCAGTGTCGGACCAAGGGAAATAGCCCGAAGAGCATGGCAGTCAACACCGGATTCAAAAGCTCTCGGCATATCAAATAAAGCTGCCCCTCAAGGATAACAGGGACGAGCTATCTAACCTAAACAAAATCTTGGACAAAATATGCCAAATCCACAGTACTCCCGGGAAGCCTGCAAACCATACCCACTGAGATTGTTGGGTCTTCAAGCAATCCGGCAAACTCAGCGCCGAACACAAGGGGCTCGACATACCAAGCGAGGACGATGATGAACCCCACAAGCAGAGCACCGGTGAACAAAAGAAGTTGCCACAAGAAGTCAAAACAGTAAACTCACCTCACGTGACAAAAGGGAAAAACAGAGTGGTGCCTATAGAGATACGCGCCATACGGCCTGTCCCAGAGGAGTCCCGCCACTGGTTGTTAAAACCAATCACCTTCGACCATCAGGATTACTCTAGAAGTATCCGGAATGCAAGATGGACTGCCTTGATATTAGATCCGATAATTGACGGACTCCACTTTACACAAGTCCTAATGGACGGCGGCAGTGGTCTAAACCTGCTATATCAGGACACAATCCGCAAAATGGGGATAAACCCAACAAAAATTCGCCATGGCAACACTTCCTTCCAAGGGGTAACGCCAGGCCCAGATACCCACTGTATGGGTTCTCTCCTGTTAGAAGTTATGTTCGGCTCCCCCGACAACTTCCGCCGCGAAAAGCTAACCTTCCACATTGCCCCATTTACAAGTAGCTATCAAGCACTACTAGGACGCGATGCTCTCGCCCGCTTCAACGCAATACCGCATTATGCATCCCTTACGCTTAAAATGCCCGGTCCGCGAGGCATCATCTCATTAAAGGGAAATATCGAGTGTTCCTCGAGCGCGGAAGACTGTGCGGCTTCCTCGACAGCCACACACTAAACCGGCTTCACTAATCAAAGCACCTAAATAGGTTGTTCAGACCCCGGACATGGCTAGACGAGTCCGAAGTAAACATACAAGGGCTTACTAGCCGCATACCCCCGTACAAGGGGCTCCGCACATGCACAACAAGAGACAATAAAGCTCAATTTTACCCATTTTCTGAATTATACTTTGTTTATTTAATATAATATGGATTTTCGCACGATCTTTTTCAACTAAGTTCCTCTCTTTTACAGATGAACACCATGCTACACCCGTCCAGGATACGGCACAACGGAGACACAGGCGCAGACGTGCAGTAGGGACCCGTTCCAAGGATTCTTTTCAGATTAAGACCCTGCGTAAACCTTTTTCACTGTCTCTTGTTGATACGCATCCCCCGGTTTCTTGTTATAACCGAGGAGGAGGCTGGCATCTTGGCATGTGGCCACGTCAGAATTTTGCGCGTACCTGGACACCAGGGGCTTCTTACCAAGGGCGTTGTTCAGCCCGTTTTCATAAAGACCGAATACCTTAGGGAGTGTTCGGCGTCGCGAGTTTGGCCTTATATGCATCAGCTCCGAATCATGTCTTTGGTCAAATGTTGGGTTTGCCTGGATCCTGTGTTTTGCTGCCTTACATTCCGCTCTATCAGCTAAGGCGGCACCAGGAGAACTACTGCGATTGTGCCCCGGTTCGGCCAGGCGAGCACCTCAGTAGAGAAAGCCGAAAACTGACTGTCATGATATAGCGTGAGACTGGTCAACCACTCGATGACCCGCCGGAATCTTTCGGATTCCTCCGCATTAACGAAGGGCCGTTTCCCAGCCAGGCACACACGCGCCCCGAAATCGGGTGAGCGCGGTGCCCCTAGGGGCTATATAGTAGCCCCACTGTCAAACTCCTATGGCTAAGTGAAAGTGATAAAGCATTATAGTCCGGTTGCCTAGTTCGCTGTGCTATCACCTCCTTAATAGGACCAAGACATTGGATCAAGTGTGAACATGCGCCTTCTGCGAACACCCCCGCATTATATGCGTGGGGGCTGAAGCCGAAGACTGCCATCTTTCAGGTTATATACACATATACATTAACGGCCACACAGGAGGTATTCTAATTCTTGAAGGCACAAGTATAAAAAGCTTTTATATTTCGTCAAAACATTGTTTTATAATAATACATGTTATTCGAACATAACATCCTTCGAGCACTGCTTCTCTATTAAATGAGCGCCCTGCAGAACTTCCTGAAAATAGTGCTCGGCAGGTACTCGGCTCTCGTCCGAATCTTGGGATGCAACAACAATGGCCTTCATCTCCGCCCAGTATGTCTTGACACGGGAAAGAGCCATCTACGCACCCTCTATGCATGCTGACCTCTTTATTGCATTAATATGCGGCACCGCACCGAGGAACTGCTGCACCAAGCTAAAATAACTCTTCGGCTCGGGTCTTTTCGGCCACAGATGACTCACGACATACTTCATGGCGAGTCCGGATAACCTATTCAGCTCCGCCCATGCGGCCAAACGGTCGGTCAATGGAAGTGGGTGCTCTGGATTGTGGAACTGCGACCAAAAAAGCTTTTCCACTTCGTGGTCCTTTTGATCGCGGAAGTGTTCGGCCGCGTACGCGGCACTCGCCGCCAAGTCCAGATAAGTGTTCGCCGCACTCCACTGCCGGTCCAACGGAGCATATTTAGGATCCCCGAACTTCATCTGCAGCATAAAGGGCTTTCCAGCCGTGATATCTCCGGCTGACGTAGCTCCTCCTTCATAGCTCTCATCGCAGAGCGAGTATCCTTGGCCTCGGTAGTGACCTTCTCTAGGTCCTTCTGTGCCACCCGATCTTCTTTTTCAAGAAGCTTGCAGCGGCCGACAGCATTCTTCAACTTTACAACCATCTCGGCCATTTCCTTCTTGCTTTGGTAGTGAGCAGCCTGTTCGGCTTTCAGCTCCTCAGCCGCCTTTAAGGCAGCCGCATCGCTTTTCCTGGCCTGCTCCTTGGCTCGGGCAAGTTCTGCCCGAAGGTTCTCCATGGCAGCGGCACCATCTGCATCAAGCACACATGTTGTAAGGTACGGGCATCAAGCTCCTCTTACCAGGTGTCTTCGGAGAAATTACATACCTTGTGCCTCGTCCAGCCGCTTGTTGACAAGCGCGATGTCGGCATCTGCCACGTCAAGTTGCCGCTTTAGCTCGGCAAATTCATCAATCCGGCTAGCCACCGGACACTTCGCCACCTACATAGGAAATGCGACATATTATACCTGGGATTATGATCCTCGGCGCGCCGTCATTTTTGACAGCGCACAAAGTCTCAGGGGCTACTATCTATACAGGGTGCATCTTATATATGTGGATCTGTCAAAAGGTACATCATTTCGCGTACCTCAAAACCTGTTAGTAAACTCCTGACAGCCTCGTACAACCCACTCTCCGCAGATGAAATCCTTCCAATCACCGTATTCAGCTCCTCCGACCGTGCACCGAACGGTGCTGGACTCGTCCGATGGCCTTTTTCGAAGGCCAGACACGGAGGGCCTTGGGGGGCCATACGACTGCCTTCCGGCCCCGCTGGATTCGGAGAAACCCTCCGTGACGACACCTCAGGGTCGCCCGCCTCATAAGGCGGTACGGCAGGGGGAGGCATTCCGCTCTCCATCATCTCCGGACGAAGATCCCTTGAAGATGAGCTCTGCTGAGAAGGGCTGAGATCCGAACTACAAGGTAAAACTTCGGTTATCTTCCTCAGAAATAGAGCAGGGATGTCTCTCATTTTAAAACCCCTCTCTTTACTTACGGCTCCGTGGAGAGCTGATCCCCTTGGGGGCACAATGCGACTGAGGCACCCCCCGGCGCCGGACCCTCTGACGAAGATTTCTTCCCCCGCTTTGAGACCATGGCCTCTGGGTCTTCAGAGGTGGTCCTCTTCTTCCCCTGGTTAGAGGAATTCTCGATTCCTCCTTTCCTGAAAGCCTCCTTCGGGGAGGCGGTAGCTTCCTTGTTCCCCTCTTCTCCTTCTTCCAAAGGCGCAACCTCCAGCATCCTGGTTAACACGGGATCCGACGTAGTCTCAGGGAGGGGGGTCGGACACCTGATTAGCTTTGCTTTCGCTATCCCCTCCTGTTTAAGGGATAACTCTTTTAAGGGCAATTTTATGATGAATATACGGATAACGTGTCCGAGTACATGGCTACTTACTTGAGTATCCAGGCGATTGCAACTCAGACCTGCGTCCTCGGACGAGTCCGGACACATTTCTTGTGATCCGAAGAACAATCTATACATCTCCATGGGCGTCGCGCCCATAAAATGTTGGAGGGCTCATGGTCCTTCCGGATTAAACTCCCACAGGTGGAGGGGGCGACATTTGCAGGGCAGGATGCGGTGAATCAACATAACCTGCGTCACTACGGCCAGATTGATATCTCTTTCTAGGAGATCTCGAACGCGGCCCTGCAACAAGGGCACGTCCTTGGATGGCCCCCAGTTAAGCCCTTTATTGACCCATGACGCTAACTGTGGTGGTGGACCCGAGCGAAAGGCAGGTGGCGCCACCCATTTGGTGCCCCTGGGAGCTGTGACATAAAACCACTCTCGTTGCCATAAGCTGAACTCCTCTTGAAAGGAGCCCTCGGGCCATGGAGCGTCAGCATTCTTTCTTATAACAGCACCTCCGCACTCTGCGTGCCGCCCCTCGATCATATTCGGCTCTACTTTAAAGGTCTTAAGCCACAATCCGAAGTGAGGAGTAATACGGAGGAAGGCCTCGCACACGAAAATGAACGATGAGATATGGAGGATGGACTCCGGAGCTAAGTCGTGAAATTCCATCCCGTAATAAAACATGAGCCCCCTCAAGAAGGGGTCCGTCGGGAAGCCCATCCCGCGAAGGAAGTGAGACGCGAACACCATGCTCTCACCAGGCTTGGGAGTGGGAATAACCTGCCCTTGAGCAGGCAGCCTATGCGAGATTTCGCCAGTTAGATACCTGGCATCTCTTAGCTTTAGCATGTCTTCTTCCGTAATGGATGAAGGCATCCACCGGCCTTGAAGGTCAGAGCCGGACACCATCGGAGGTCCGAAGCGCCTAAATCTGGAGCTTTGGGTGTTGGAACTCAAGGTGAGAGGCGGATTTGATTGAGATTGAAAGAAAGGAGTCGAGCCTTGGTCTCTTTATAAAGAGGTTAAATACCAAGAGCCCTCCCTGTGACCATTTGGGACTCGCCTTCGATTGAGGAGACATACCAACAAGCACGATTGGGTTACCCACGCCCGTATTGGTGAGAACCTCGGAATAAGGGGACACGATCTCTGCTTTGACAAGACATGCCAAGGAAGCCGCCTCGCTAAACGCGCTGAGGTGGGGCAGTAAAACGATTCGAATAAATGCTTGGCCGTGGCGTGACATCATGCTGCGGAGTACGTCAGTAGATTAGATTTGTGCAAATATTATTCCCTTTACGGTAGTATGTGGAACTTGTTTTGCAGAGCCGGACACTATCCTTGTGTTCAAAATCTTCTATTAAGTATTCGGAGGAGGAACCCGCCTTGCAATGCCGAAGACAATCTGCGCGCCGGACTCGTCGTCATTGAAGCCTGGTTCAGGGGCTACTGAGGGAGTCCTGGATTAGGGGGTGTCCGGATGACCGGACTATAACCTTTGGCCGGACTCCTGGACTATGAAGATACAAGATTGAAGACTTCGTCCCGTGTCCGGATGGGACTTTCCTTGGCGTGGAAGGCAAGCTTAGCGATACGGATATGTAGATCTCCTCCCATTGTAACCGACTCTGTGTAACCCTAGCCCTCTCTTGTGTCTATATAAACTGGAGGGTTTTAGTCCGTAGGACGAACAACAATCATACCATAGGCTAGCTTCTAGGGTTTAGCCTCTCTGATCTCGTGGTAGATCTACTCTTGTACTACCCATATCATCAATATTGATCAAGCAGGAGTAGGGTTTTACCTCCATCGAGAGGGCCCGAACCTGGGTAAAAACATCGTGTCCCTTGTCTCCTGTTACCATCCGCCTAGACGCACAGTTCGGGACCCCCTACCCGAGATCCGCCGGTTTTGACACCGACAACTATCTTTATTCATAAACAAATAGGAAATATCATCATACATGATTGCCTCTAGGGCATATCTCCAACAACAAGGACCTCAAGACGATCAATGAAGTGTAGGAACTGGTGGATATCGTCCCAGTCAACTTTAGTGCCATCAGTAACAATCGAGTTCTTATAGAATAACAAACGAGTAGCATGCTTAACTTTGAAATAACCTACACGCGCCACCAATTATAAGAAATATTAGTTAGAAGTAGCATCTTTGTGAGAGAAGGGAATCACAAATCGTTGCTACTTCTAAAGTTAAATTATGATTAGTTAGACAAAATAGGTGGATTAAGAAGTAATCGAGGCAATAAGAAAGAACCAGATACAAAACTAACATGGGTGAACTACTGGAACAACGTCGGGGTGGAAGATTGATAACCCACAAATGTAGGGGATCGCAACAGCTTTCGAGGGTAGATTATTCAACCCAAATTTATTGATTCGACACAAAGGGAGCCAAAGAATATTCTTAAGTATTAGCAGTTGAGTTGTCAATTCAACCACACCTAGATAACTTAGTATCTGCAGCAAAGTACTTAGTAGTAAAGTGGTATGATAGTAATGGTAACAGTGGCAAAAGTAAAGATAATAGTTTTGTAGTAGTTGTAACAGTAGCTATGGAAAAGTAAATAAGCGGAACACAAGATGTGAAAAGCTCATAGGCATTGGATCAGTGATGGATAATTATGTCGGATGCGATTCCTCATGTAATAGCTATAACATAGGGTGACACAGAACTAGCTCCAGTTCATCAATGTAATGTAGGCATGTATTCCGAATATAGTCATACGTGCTTATGGAAAAGAACTTGCATGACATCTTTTGTCCTACCCTCCCGTGGTAGCAGGGTCCTAGCGGAAACTAAGGGATATTAAGGCCTCCTTTTAATAGAGAACCGGAACAAAGCATTAGCACATAGTGAATACATGAACTCCTCAAACTATGGTCATCACCGAGAAGTATCCCGATTATTGTCACTTCGGGGTTGTCGGATCATAACACATAATAGGTGACTATAGACTTGCAAGATAGGATCAAGAACACACATATATTCATGAAAACATAATAGGTTCAGATCCGAAATCATGGCACTCGGGCCCTAGTGACAAGCATTAAGCATAGCAAAGTCATAGCAACATCAATCTCAGAACATAGTGGATACTAGGGATCAAACCCTAACAAAACTAACTTGATTACATGGTAAATCTCATCCAGCCCATCACCGTCCAGCAAGCCTACGATGGAATTACTCACACACAGCGGTGAGTATCATGAAATTGGTGATGGAGGATGGTTGATGATGACGACGGTGACGAATCCCCCTCTCCGGAGCCCCGAATGGACTCCAAGTCAGCCCTCCTGAGAGAAATTAGGGCTTGGCGGCAGCTCCGTATCGTAAAACGCGATGAAACTTTCTCTCTGATTTTTTTCTCCACGAAACAGAATATATGGAGTTGGAGTTGAGGTCGGTGGAGCGTCAGGGGGCCCACGAGACAGGGGGGCACGCCCAAGGGGGGAGGGCGCGCCCCCACCCTCATGGACAGGGTGTGGCCCCCCTGGTCTTGATTCTTTCGCCAGTATTTTTTATATTTTCCTAAACTTATCTCCGTGGATTTTCAGGTTATCCCGAGAACTTTTGTTTTCTACACATAAAACAACATCATGGCAGTTCTGCTGAAAACAGCGTTAGTCCGGGTTAGTTTCATTCAAATCGTGCAAGTTAGAGTCCAAAACAAGGGCAAAAGTGTTTGGAAAAGTAGATACGTTGGAGACGTTTCAACTCCCCCAAGCTTAAACCTTTGCTTGTCCTCAAGCAATTCAGTTGATAAACCGAAAGTGATAAAGAAAAACTTTTACAAACTCTATTTGCTCTTGTTGTTGTTAATATGTAAAGCCAGCATTCAAGTTTTCAGCAAGTATTATGAACTAACCATACTCACAATAACACTTAGGTCTCACAATTACTCATATCAATGACATAATCAACTAGCAAGCCATAATAATAAAACTCGGATGACAACACTTTCTCAAAACAATCATAATATGATATAACAAAATGGTATCTCGCTAGCCCTTTCTAAGACCGCAAAACATAAATGCGGAGCACCTTTAAAGATCAAGGACGGACTAAACATTGTAATTCGTGGTTAAAGAGATCCAGTCAAGTCATACCCAATATAAACCAATAGTAATGAATGCAAATGACAGTGTGCTCTCCAGCGGGTGCTTTTTAATAAGAGGATGATGACTCAACATAAAAGTAAATAAATATGCCCTTCACAGAGGGAAGCAGGGATTTGTAGAGGTGCCAGAGCTCGATTTTAAAATAGAGATGAATAACATTTTGAGCGGCATACTTTCACTGTCAATGCAACAACTATGAGACGACGATATCTTCCATACTACATGCATTATAGGCAGTTCCCAAATAGAATGGTAAAAGTTTATACTCCCCCACCACCAACACGCATCAATCCATGGCTTGCTCGAAACAACGAGCGCCTCCAACTAACAACAGCCCTGGGGGAGTTTTGTTTAATTAATTTGATTTGCTTTGATCTTTTTGGATCATGGGACTGGGCATCCCGGTTACCGGCCCTTTCTCGTGAGTGAGGAGCGGAGTCCACTCCTCTTGAGAATAACCCACCTAGCATGGAAGATGTAGGCAGCCCTAGTTGAAACATGAGCTGCTCGAGCATACAAAACAGAATTTCATTTGAAGGTGTGGAGTTTGGCACATACAAATTTACTTGGAACGGTAGGTAGATACCGCATATAAGAAGGTATGGTGGACTCATATGGAACAACTTTGGGGGTTAAGGAGGTTGGATGCACAAGCAGTATTCCCGCTTAGTACATGTGAAGGATAGCAAAAGACTGGGAAGCAACCAACTGAGAGAGCGATAGCAGTCATGAACATGCATTAAAATTAATTCACACCGAGTACAAACATGAGTAGGATATAATCCACTATGAACATAAATATCATGAACACTATGTTGATTTGTTTCAACTACATGCGTGAACATGTGCCAAGTCGAGTCACTCAATTCATTCAAAGGAGGATACCATCCCATCATACCACATCATAATCATTTTAATAGCATGTTGGCACGCAAGGTAAACCATTATAACTCATAGCAAATCAAGCATGGCACAAGCAACTATAATCTTTAAATGTCATTGCAAATATGTTTACCTCATAATAAGCTGAATCAAGAATGATGAACTCATCATATTTACAAAAACAAGAGAGGTCGAGTTCATACCAGCTTTTCTCATCTCAATCAGTCCATCATATATCGTCATTATTGCCTTTCACTTGCACGACCGAACGATGTGTATAATAATAATGCACATGCATTGGACTAAGCTGGAATCTGCAAGCATTCAACTCAAGAGAGAAGACAAGTAATATGGGCTCCAAGTTAAATAAACAATCATGCATATGAGAGCCACTAAATATTTTCAATATGGTCTTATACTCTCGACCCCAAACAAAATAAAATAAAACTATTTACACGGGAAAGCTCCCAACAAGTAAGAAGAAGAACGAGAAATCTTTTTGGGTTTTCATTTTAATTCTACTACAAGCATGGAATTAAACTAACTAATTATTTTTTCTCAAGGTTTATCAAGCACACAAGAAGAAAACTAGAAAAAGAAAATTAAACTAACATGGATAATACAATGAAAGAGTATGAGCACCGATGACTAGAATAGTGTGTGAACATGAATGTAAAGTCGGTGAGAAATACGTACTCCCCCAAGCTTAGGCTTTTGGCCTAAGTTGGTCTATTGCCACGGACCGCGACTACTCTCCCCGGTGTACTAAGGGGTGTAATCTGGATACCACTGACTGGTCATCTCCTCCAGATCCCACTGGTAAGATGATGCACGATAAGGGTCCAGTGAAGGTTCCGGCTCAGGCTCAGGTTCTGGAGTGGATGCTTGGCCTCGATGAGTGTACACCTCTCCCGGTGTGACAATAAAATTATCTGCAGTCAAATCAAACAACAGAGGTGCAGACAGAATAATAGTCTCATTGTGCTTCTTATTAAATCTCAGGTTATACAGAAGCATCTTATCTTCGTTGTCAACAATAAACTCATGCGCTACCATGCTCCTGTAATCTAAAATGTAAGGAGGCAATATTGTCTCCTCTTTCTCATGGTGCCTAATAGGTATCTCAAAATATTTAGCAAGACGTGCAACATAGATACCTCCAAAGATGGGGCCTTTTGTACGATTCAGGCTTAGACGTTTAGCAATAACAACACCCATACTAAAACTATTATCACCAAACAAGGCATGGTGAAGAATAATAATATCAGGAACATTGAAGTTTCCTCTATTTCCACGACCAATTAAGCATCGACTAGCAAATATGGCAAAGTAGCGTAAAACAGGAAAGTGTGTGCTAGAGATTCTTGCATCGGAACCCTTCTTTGGATCCCCTATAGTGATAGTGTTAACAAAGCCATCCACATCTTTACGATGTGGTTCATCTAATTTTTCCTCAAAGGGTATCCTACATACCGTGCAAAAATTATGCAAAGGCATTTCCCTGAATTCATCATATAGATGAAATGATACTGAAGGCAGTGACTTCTTAGGATAATAATAAAAGTTTTGCACGAAAGTATTGGTGAGTAAGAGATACTGATCGATCTGGTCGTGGAGGAAATCGGTGAGGCCTGCATTCTCGATCAAAGAATAAAAATCTTCATAAATTCCGGCTTCTCTCAAGAAATTGTCACAGGGCCATTCACTCGGTCGTACTTCTACTATGCGAGGAAGATTATACTTGGCCTTTTCCTTCTCTTTAGCTTGTTTTTCCTGGGATCCTTGGCTAGAAGAGCCCCTCAAAAATCTCCTTAACATTTTCTGAAAATTTCTGAAATTTTAGTAACTTCCAAATGAAAGTGCATAGAACTAAACAAGATTGGTAGCAACTACTCCTATAAGTGCCTAGAGCCTATATCATGCATTAGAATTACTCGGAACCTCATAATTTGACATGCAAGCTCAAGAACAGGTCACCTATGCAGCAAAAATTTGCAATGAATAAGGAACTAGAACAAAAACTAATTGGACCAATGGAGGAGTCACATACCAAGCAACAATCTCCCAAAGTACTTTTGTGAATGGAGCTTTGATCAAGGAGATCAAAAATCGCAGCAAAATGAGCAAGAACTCGTGCTTGAGCTGGATGGGGATTTTTTGGGAAGAAGATGGAGTGTGTGGGTGCAGGAATAAGTGGAGGGGGGCCACCATGGTCCCACGAGACAGGGGGGCGTGCCCAGGGGGTGTGGGCGCGCCCTCCACCCTCGTGGCCAGGTGCTTGCCCCTCCTGCAGTGTTTTCAGTGCCTAAAATCCTCAAATATTCCATAAAAATCATACTAAATTTGCACGGCATTTGGGGCACTTTTATTTTCGGGATATTTTTTATTGCACAGATAATTCAGAAAATAGACAGATAATACTATTTTTGCTTTATTTATTCTAAATAACAGAAAGTAAAAAGAGGGTACAAAAGGTTGTGCCTTCTAGTTTCATCCATCTCATGATCATAAAAATGAATCCACTAACAAGGTTGATCAAGTCTTTTAACAAACTCATTCTGAATAACACGGAATCGGAGAAATTTCGAATAACACTAAGTTACCTCAATGGGGATATGAACATCCCCAACAATAAGAATATCATACTTTTTCTTGACAGTAGGAAGAGGAAATTCAAAACCTCCAATAATGATAGTTGGACTTTTTCCAATAGAATTGATGCTATGAATTTAAGGTTGTTTCCTCGGAAAGTGTACCGTATGATCAGTACCATTAACATGAAAAGTGACATTGCCTTTGTTGCAATTAATAACAGCCCCTGCAGTATTCAAAAAGGGTCTACCAAGGATAATTGACATACTATCGTCCTCGGGATATCAACAATAACAAAGTCCGTTAAGATAGTAACATTTGCAACCACAATGGGCACATCCTCACAAATGCCAACAGGTATAGCAGTTGATTTATCGGCCATTTGCAAAGATATTTCAGTAGGTGTCAATTTATTCAATTCAAGTATACGATATAAGGAGAGAGGCATAACACTAACACCGGCTCCAAGATCACATAAAGCAGTTTTAACATAATTTCTTTTAATGGAGCATGGTATACTTGGTAACCCTGGATCTCCAAGTTTCTTTGGTATTCCACCCTTAAAAGTGTAATTAGCAAGTATGGTGGAAATTTCAGCTTCTGATATCTTTCTTTTATTTGTAATGATATCCTTCATATACTTAGCATACAGATTTACTTTAAGCATATCAGTTAAGCGCATACGCAAGAAGATAGGTCTAATCGTTTCAGCAAAGCGCTCAAAATCCTCATCATCCTTTGTCTTGGATGGTTTAGGAGGAAAGGGCATGGGTTTCTGAACCCATGGTTCTCTTTCTCTACCGTGCTTCCTAGCAACAAAATCTCTCTTATCATAACGTTGATTCTTTGATTGTGGGTTATCAAGATCAATAGCAGGTTCAATCTCTACTTCATTATTTTTGCTAGGTTGAGCATCAACATGAACATTACCATCAACATTATCACTAGGTTCATGTTCATCACCTGATTGTGTTTCAGCATCAGAAATAGAAATATCATTGGGATTCTCAGGTGTGTCTATAATAGGTTCAGTAGAAGCATGCAAAGTTCTATCATCTTTCTTTTTCTTCTTTTTAGAAGAACTAGGTGCCTCTAAATTATTTCTCTGAGAATCCTGCTCGATTCTCTTAGGGTGGCCTTCAGGATACAAAGGTTCCTGAGTCATTCTACCAGTTCTAGTAGTCACTCTGACAGCAAAGTCATATTTATTATTTAATTCATCGAGTAAATCACTTTGAGCTTTAAGTACTTGCTCAGCTTGAGTGGTAACCATAGAAGCATATTTGCTAATGAGTTTAAGTTCACCTTTAACTCTAGCCATATAATCACTCAAGCGTCCTATCTCGAAAGCATTATTCTTTAATTCTCTACCAATATAAGCATTAAAACTTCCTTGTCTAGCCATAAAGTCATCAAATTCATCTAAGCATGGGCTATGAAATTTAGTAGAGGGAATTTCAACTTTATCATATCTATAGAGAGAATTTACCTTTACTACCTGTGTCGGTTTATCAAGACAATGTGTTTCTTCGACAGGCGGTATATTAAGACCATGTATTTCTTCAATAGGAGGTAAATTCTTAACATCTTCAGCTTTAATACCTTTTTCTTTCATTGATTTCTTTGCCTCTTGCATATCTTCAGGACTGAGAAATAGAACACCTCTCTTCTTAGGAGTGGGTTTAGGAATAGGCTCAGGAGTTGGCTCAATTGGTTCAGGAATTGCCTCAGGAATTGGCTCAGGAAGAGTCCAATTATTTTCATTAGTCAACATATTATTCAATAGTAATTCAGCTTCGTCGACTGTTCTTTCTCTGAAAACACAACCAATACAACTATCCAAGTAGTCCTTGGAAGCATCGGTTAGTCCATTATAAAATATATCAAGTATTTCATTTTTCTTAAGAGGATGATCAGGCAAAGCATTAAGTAATCGGAGAAGCCTCCCCCAAGCTTGTGGGAGACTCTCTTCTTTGATTTGCACAAAATTATATATTTCCCGCAAGGCAGCTTGTTTCTTATGAGCAGGGAAATATTTAGCAGAGAAGTAATAAATCATATCTTGGGGACTACGCACACAACCAGGATCAAGAGAATTAAACCAAGTCTTAGCATCACCCTTTAATGAGAACGGAAATATCTTAAGGATATAATAATAGAGAGACTTCTCATCATTGGTAAACAGGGTGGCTATATCATTTAACGTGGTAAGATGTGCCACAACAGTTTCAGATTCAAGGCCATAAAAAGGATCAGATTCAACCGAAGTAATTATTTCAGGATCAACAGAGAATTCATAATCCTTATCAGTAACACAGATAGGTGAAGTAGCAAAAGCAGGGTCAGGTTTCATTCTAGCATTAAGATATTGCTGCTTCCATTTAGCTAATAACTTTTTAAGATCATATCTATCTTTGCAAGCAAAGATAGCTCTAGCAGCTTCCTCCTCCATAACATAACCCTTAGGAACAATAGGTAATTCATAATCAGGGGGAGAACTTTCATCATCACTATCATCAATAATAGCATCTTCAATAATTTCATTCTCTCTAACCCTAGCAAGTTGTTCATCAAGAAATTCACCTAATGGCAAAGTAGTATCACACGCAGAAGTAGTTTCATCATAAGTATCATGCATAGAAGAAGTGGCATCATCAATAACATGCAATATATCAGAATTCATAGCAGTAGCAGGTTTAGGTGTCGCAAGCTTACTCATAACAGAAGGAGAATCTAATGCAGAGCTAGATGGCAGTTCCTTACCTCCCCTCGTAGTTGAGGGCAAAATCTTAGTTCTTTCGTCTTTCAAGTTCCTCATAGTGATCAACAGATTTAAATCCCAAGTGACTCATAGAATAAAGCTATGCTCCCCGGCAACGGTGCTAGAAATTAGTCTTGATAACCCACAAGTTTAGGGGATTGCAACAGCTTTCGAGGGTAGAGTATTCAACCCAAATTTATTGATTCGACACAAGGGGAGCCAAAGAATATTCTTAAGTATTAGCAGTTGAGTTGTTAATTCAACCACACCTGGATAACTTAGTATCTGCATCAAAGTATTTAGTAGCAAAGTGGTATGATAGTAATGGTAACAGTGGCAAAAGTAAAGATAATAGTTTTGTAGTAGTTGTAACAGTAGCAACGGAAAAGTAAATAAGCGAAACACAAGATGTGAAAAGCTCGTAGGCATTGGATGAGTGATGGATAATTATGTCGGATGCGATTCCTCATGTAATAGCTATAACATAGGGCGACACAGAACTAGCTCCAGTTCATCAATGTAATGTAGGCATGTATTCCGAATATAGTCATACGTGCTTATGGAAAAGAACTTGCATGACATCTTTTGTCCTACCCTCCCGTGGCAGCGGGGTCCTAGCAGAAACTAAGGATATTAAGGCCTCCTTTTAATAGAGAACCGGAACAAAGCATTAGCACATAGTGAATACATGAACTCCTCAAACTATGGTCATCACCGAGAAGTATCCCGATTATTTTCACTTCGGGGTTGTCGGATCATAACACATAATAGGTGACTATAGACTTGCAAGATAGGATCAAGAACACACATATATTCATGAAAACATAATAGGTTCAGATCTGAAATCATGGCACTCGGGCCCTAGTGACAAGCATTAAGCATAGCAAAGTCATAGCAACATCAATCTCAGAACATAGTGGATACTAGGGATCAAACCCTAACAAAACTAACTTGATTACATGGTAAATCTCATCCAACCCATCACCGTCCAGCAAGCCTACGATGAAATTACTCATGCATAGCGGTGAGCATCATGAAATTGGTGATGGAGGATGGTTTATGATGACGACAGCGATGAATCCCCCTCTCCGGAGCCCCGAACGGACTCCAGATCAGCCCTCCCGAGAGAGATTAGGGCTTGGCGGCGGCTTCGTATCATAAAACGCGATGAAACTTTCTCTCTGATTTTTTTCTCCGTGAAACGGAATATATGGAGTTGGAGTTGAGGTCAGTGGAGCGTCAAGGGGCCCACGAGACAGGGGTGCGCGCCCAGGGGGGGAGGGCGCGCCCCCACCCTCATGGACAGGGTGTGGGCCCCCTGGTCTTGATTCTTTCGCCAGTATTTTTTATATTTTCCAAAACTTATCTTCGTGGATTTTTAGGTCATTCCGAGAACTTTTGTTTTCTACACATAAAACAACATCATGGCAGTTCTGCTGAAAACACCGTCAATTCGGGTTAGTTTCATTCAAATCATGGAAGTTAGAGTCCAAAACAAGGGCAAAAGTGTTTGGAAAAGTAGATACGTTGGAGACGTATCAAAGATCACAGTGAAGATGAGACCATGTTCTCCTATTTCCATCAACATTCATGTGCCAACTTTCAGTCTGTAACACTTGAGATAGTTTATCCAAGTTCGGCCATAAAAAAAGCAGTGATCTTCTTGGTTCATGAAACCAACTCGGAACTTATATCCATGGCTTGTCTTCATTGTGACCATTAAACTGGTGTATTCAGTTATGGCAAGGCCGACCATCTTGAGTACATGTGTTCTGGCAGAGCAAGGAATGCATTGCAGGAAAAATAATATGAGAACACAATGTATTCACTATCCAAATCTAGAAATAATTTCCTCCTTCATGTCAATGTTTACCATGGTACTAGTACCTTTTATCCAAATATAGCAATCCTAATTTCCAAATTAGTCGACAACATGTTAAAAAAAACCCACCCTCCCGGATAGGAAAGAGGATTCTAGGAAAATATTATGCGTGTTTTAAAATCCTGTGTTAGGATGAGAAGGAACACGTGTGGCGTCTCGCCGAGGGTGCAGAAACCTATAGGGTCCTCGCACTTTGGCACTGCAAATGAAACATACTAGATTCAGTAGGAAGAAAAATGCATCAACGGTGGCAGCTACCATCCTAGGATTACCCGCGACCAAGGGACTTGGATTTATCGGGGATGGATGAAGAATTTGTACCTGGTTCTCCATGAGAAAACCCTATGCAATCGCCGAGAGGGTTTTTTTCTCTCAACAAGCAGACGAGGGAGAAGGGGATTCAAGCCCGGTGAAATATTGCTACTTCGTCCGTCTAGCTTACGCTAAAGCTGGAAAGGTGTGGGGTTTTGTGATTTGACAACTCATTGGGCATTACCGCGGCGCTACGACCGGGGTGAGTCTACCGTGCAGTTGTGCACTCTAATTTGGTCCATGGCATGTGGACCCCGTTGCCGTATGCCCCACATATCAGCGAAAGGAAGTAGAAAGGCAGGAGTAACTAGTTACACATCATTATATTTTTGATAGAGAGATACTCCCTATGTAAATAAATATAAAAATCTTTTATATCACAACTTTATACATAAGAAAAATCAAGGGCAATATATATAACATAATATGGGGGTTCAGCTGAGAATATAATACTCAGACTGGCTCACGGTTCTAGACTTTGGGCCACAGGCCGGTGGGACTACAAGTTTGGAGGCCCATGTGTTCTAACTCAGTGCATTTCATATTGCAAGCGATCAGTGCGACGCTGGTTTTAGATGTTGTCGCAAGGTGAATACAGAAAATTAAATAAAGCACGAAAGCTGTTAGAATGAAATCGAACGACAGTTCCTAACCAACGATCAGATTTGCAATTCTTTCACGATATCCTACGTGATAAATAATACTGTTGTACTACTTATACACACATGACACTTGTTTCACCATGGCATATTATTACATGTAGTTTGGCATTTGCGTGCTGCCACTGAAGAATTTCAAAGTTGATTTGGACCAGCTCTTCTTGCCGAGAAAGTTTGATTTTGACATCATCCCCTAACACAAGATTTAATTTAGTTTTGAACCTTGACCATTGATAACCGACAAGTACAGGGTATCAATCGTAGTCCTTTCGATAAGTAAGAGTGTCGAACCCAACGAGGAGCAGAAGGAAATGACAAGCGGTTTTCAGCAAGGTAGTGTCTGCAAGAACTGAAATTATAAGTAACGAGTAGTTTGATAGCAAGATAATTTGTAACAAGCAAGTAAAGGTAATGGTAAAAAAAGTGCAGCAAGGTAGCCCAATCATTTTGAGGCAAAGGACAGGCCAAAACGGTCTCTTATGATAAGCAAAGTGTTCTTGAGGGCACACGGGAATTTCATCTAGTCACTTTCATCGTGTTGGTTTGATTTGTGTTCGCTACTTTGATAATTTGATATGTGGGTGGACCGGTGCTTAGGTGATGTTCTTACTTGAACAAACCTCCTACTTATGATTAGCCCCCTCGCAAGCATCTACAACTACGAGAAAGGTATTAAGAATAAATTCTAACCATAGCATTAAACTTTTTAATCCAAATCAGTCCCTTATGGAATAGCGCATAAATTAGGGTTTAAGCTTTTGTCACTCAACTAATCCACAATGCATTCCCTTAGGCCCAAGTATGGTGAAGTGTCATGTAGTCGATGTTCACATGACACCACTAAGGGAATCACAACATACATACCATCAAAATATCAAACACATATAAAATTCACATGATTACTTGCAACAAGATTTCTCCCTTGACCTCAAGAACAAAAGTAACTAATCACAAATAATAATCATTCTCAAGATCAGAGGGGTATTAAATAGCATAATGGATCTGAACATATAATCTTCCACCAAATAAACCATATAGTAACCAACTACAAGATGTAAGCAACACTACTAGTCACCCACAAGCACTAATCTATAGTTCCGGTACAAAGATTGAACACAAGAGATGGACTAGGGTTTGAGAGGAGATGGTGTTGTTGAAGATGTTGATGGAGATTTCCCTCCCTAAGATGCGAGAGTTGTCAGTGATGATGATGACGATGATTTCCCCCTCCGGGAGGGAAGTTCCCCCATCGGAGTTGCTTCATCACAGGGCAAAAGTGCTCCTGCCCAAGTTCCGCCTCGAGACGACGGCGCTTCGTCCCGAAAGTCCTCTCCTTATTTTTTCTACGTCAAAATGACTTATATGCGAGAAGAGGGGCACCAGAGGTGGGCTGGGCTGAGCACAACCCACAAGGGCGTGCCTGGTGTCTTGTGCTCACCAGGTGGCCCCCCTCTGGTAGTTATTTGCTCCATTATTTCTTATTTATTCCATAAAAATTACTCGTGAATTTTAAACTCATTTGGAGTTCTGCAGAATAGGTGGCCTGACGTAGCTTTTTCAGGTTTAGATTTCCAGCTGCTGGAATTCTCCCTCCTTGTGTGAACCTTGCATATTATGAGAGAAAAGGCATTAGAATTACTCCAAAAAGCATTATTATGCATAAAAAATGTAATAATTGTGGGTAAACATGATGCAAAATGGACGTATCAACCATCCTTTTCACTTACGATATATTGAGCAGGTTCATTCACACCAAGGCTGCGCATGGTAAGAGAAACTTGGCCCCGGTCTCCCGTATTATTGAACGACTCCCTCGTTGCTCTAGGAATTCTCTGTTTGCAAGCAAGAAGACATACACAAACAGTTAGATCAACAAAGTGAATCATCTGAAACAACATGGAAAGAAAAAAGAACGAAGCACTTGGGCGCCCAATGCTTACTAAGAAGGTGGAGATGTCGGTTTTTGTAAGGACTTTGGTATATGTAGTGCCAACTGCAGCCCAGTCTGTTGCCGTTGCAACTACTGGTTCCATTGCCGCTGCACGGGCCGAAGCAGATGCAAGTGCAACTTCAAGTGTTGGTGCAGGTGGCAGAGCCGTTGCTGGTGCCCGTGCCGATGCGACTGGTAGTGCCGCCGCTGCTGCCGGAGATGGTGCTCCTTGTGGAGCTGGTGCCAGTGTCGGAGCAGATGCCTGTGTTGGCGCGCGATCCTCCGGTTGATCAGCCTGATCCGCTAACACGATCGGTGCCCAATCCTCTGGTTGATCAGACTGAGCTGCTGCCGCTGTCAGTGCTAGAGCCAGTGCCATCTGAGAAGGTGCCGGTGCTCGATCCGATGCAAAGGTGGTACGGATGTGCGAGACAACAACAATCGTCTCTGGTCTGCTATGATTTCATACTTCAGTTTTCTAACTTGACTAGGCTTCGTGACCTTCATCTAGTATTTTTCTTCATTTCTTTTAAACGCGAGAAGGACTAATTGTGGCAGTGTTTGTTAAACCAAGTTGTAGTTCATCATAGGGCTTCAAATTGTACTCAGATAATAGACTGATCCAATTGTGTCTAGTAATATAAGTGATGGATAGTTCCTTCGTTATTGACACGACATAAGAAGTGAAACCTACAAATATAACCATCACAGAGCAAACCAAACGGTTTATTCTGTAAGGAATGTCACATGGCAAAACCTGCATCGTAAAATTACAGCAAAAGTAAGAAAACATGACATTAAATCAATAAGATTTAGATAGTAAATCAATAAGATTTACTTGATGTGACACGAGTGAATATTTCCCAGGAAATCACTATGTTCAAGTTCTAATCCATGATCGAATCCCCCTCCGACAGGGTGCCGGAAAAGGCCCCAAGATGGGATCTCACAGGAACAGAAGGTTGCGGCGGTGGAAAAGTTTTTTCGTGGATGCTTGTGGTGGTTTGGAATATTTGCAAATATATAGGAGGAAGATCTAGCTCAGGAGGGGGGGGGGGCACTGAGGGGCCCACAAGGTAGGGGGCACGCCCTACCCCCCTGGGCGCGCCCTCCACCCTTTTTGCTGCCTCGTGGCTGTTCTGACTTGAACTCCAAGTCTCCTGGGTGTCATCTGGTCCAAGAAAAATCATCGTGAAGTTTTATTCCGTTTGGACTTCCATTGGTGCCTCTCTGATGATGCGTGAGTACTTCTTTGTAAACCTACGTGTCCGTAGTTAGTAGCTAGATGGCTTCCTATCTCTCTCTCTCTCTCTCTCTCTTGATTATCAATACATTGGCCTCTTGGAGATCCATATGATGTAAGTCTTTTTGCGGTGTCTTTGTTGGGATCCGATGAACTTTGAATTTATGACCAGATCTATATTTTTATCCATGAAAGTTATTTGAGTCTTCTTTGATCTCTTATATGCATGATTGATTATAGCCTCATATTTCTTCTCTAATATTTGGGTTTTGTTTGGCCGAGTTGATCTATTTATCTTGCAACGGGAAGAGGTGCTTTGTGATGGGTTTGATATTACAGTGCTTGATCCCAGTGACAGAAGGGGAAACGAACACGTATGCATCGTTGCTATTAAGGATATCAAGATGGGGTCTATTTCTACATAAATAGATCTTGTCTACATAATGTCATCATTCTTATTGCATTACTCCGTTTTTCCATGAACTTAATACACTAGATGCATGTTGGATAGCGATCGATGTGTGGAGTAATAGTAGTAGATACAGGCAGGAGTCGGTCTACTAATCTTGGAAGTGATGCCTATATAATGATCATTGCCTGGATATCATCATGATTATTTTAAGTTCTATCAATTGCCCAATAGTAATTGTTTTCCCACCGTTTGCTATTTTTCTCGAGAGAAGCCAATAGTGAAACCTACGGCCCCCGGGTCTCTTCTTATCATTCTTGCCTTTGCGATCTATTTTCCTTTGCTTTTATTTTCATATCTATTAAACCAAAAATATAAAAATACCTTGCTGCACTTTATTTATTTTGTGATCTATTTATCCTATCTATCACAACTTTATCACGTCTTCTCGCTAATTCGAGGCATCATTACCCGAAAGGGATTGACAACCCCTTTAACATGTCGGATTGCGAGTATTTGTTATTTGTGTGCAGGGGCTGTTTACGTTGTGTTGCTTGGTTCTCCTACTAGTTCAATAACCTTGGTCTCGTTACTGAGGGAAATACCTACTGTCATTGTGCTGCATCATTCCTTCCTCTTTGGGGAAATACCGACATAGTTTAAGCACGCATCAGGTCCCGACCTCCACACAAAGTATGACAATCAATAAATAAATCATGCTCCGACTTGTTACATAACGGTTCACCATACGTGCATGCTATGGGAATCACAAACTTTAACACATGTATTCTTACTAATCCACAACTACTCACTAGCATGACTCCAATATCACCATCCTCATATCTCAAAACAAACCTAAGGAATCAAACTTCTCTTAGTATTCAATGCACTTTATATGAAAGTTTTTATTATATCCCTCTTGGATGCCTATCATATTAGGACTAAATTCATAACCTAAGCAAATTACCATGCTGTTTAGAGAGACTCTCAAAATAATATAAGTGAAGCATGAGAGTTCAATGATTTCTATAAAATAAATCCATCGATGTGCTCTAAAAAGATATAAGTGAAGCACTAGAGCAAAATTGCCTAGATCAAAAGATATAAGTGAAGCACGTAGAGTATTCTAATAAATCATGATTCATGCGTGTCCCTCTCAAAAGGTGTGTACAGCAAGGATGATTGTGGCAAAATAAAAAGAAAAGACTCATATCATATAAGACGCTCCAAGCAAAACACATACCGTGTGGTGAATAAAAGTATAGCCTCAAGTAAAGTTACCGATAGACGAAGACGAAAGAGGGGGTGCCTTCCGGGGAATCCCCAAGCTTATAGGCTCTTGGTTTTCCTTGAATATTACCTTGGGGTGCCTTGGGCATCCCCAAGCTTAGACTCTTGACACTCCTTATTCCATAGTCCATCAAGTCCTTACCCAAAACATGAAAACTTCACAACACAAAACTCAACAGAAAATCTTATGAGATCCGTTACTATATGAAAGCAAATCACCACTTTTTGGTACTATTGTGAACTCATTCTTTATTTATATTGCTTTAATATCTAATGTATTCCAACTTCTTCATGGTTCATAAC
>NC_041391.1:231914434-231939557 GCF_002162155.2 Triticum dicoccoides
AATAGAACAGTTTGTAGCAATCAGAGAACTTCAGATACTTTATAACTCCAAAAATTATAAAAATTTAGGAAAGCCTGGGAAATTTGTATATCAATATTGTGTTAAACATTCTGATCAAAATCACGCTTCTGTGAATTATGAAAATTATTTTTCTGGGCGCAAAAGTTTCTGTTTTTCAGCAATATCAAATCAACTATCACCGTAAGCCATCCCAAATGTCTTACTTGGCAGAAACACGAATAAAACACAAAAACACATCAAACCAGAGGCTATATGAATTATTTATTAAAAAATAGAACCAAAAAAGCAAGAACAAAAATAAAATTGGGTTGCCTCCCAACAAGCGCTATTGTTTAACGCCCTTAGCTAGGCATAAAACATAGAATTGGGTATTTTCATCTTTGGTATGCAATCTATAAGTAGCTCTCATAATAGATTCATATGGCAACTTAATTTTATTTCTAGGAAATTTTTCCATGCCCTTCCTTAATGGAAATTGAAATATAATATTTCCTTCTTTCATATCAATAAGTGCACCAATCGTTCTAAGGAAAGGTCTACCAAGAATAATAGGACATCTAGGACTGCAATCTATATCAAGAACAATGAAATCTATGGGCACATAATTCCTATTTGCAACAATAAGAACATCATTAATCCTTCCCATGGGTTTCTTAATAGTGGAATCCGCAAGATGCAAATTTAAAGAACAATCATCAAATTCACGGAAACCTAGCACATCACATAAAGTTTTTGGAATCATGAAAACACTAGCACCCAAATCACACAAAGCATGGCACTAATAATATTTAATCTTAATCTTAATAGTAGGTTCCCACTCATCATAAATTTTTCTAGGAATAGAAACTTCCAATTCAAGCTTTTCTTCAAAAGATTTCATCATAGCATCAACAATATGTTTAGTGAAAGCTTTATTTTGATTATAAGCATGGGGAGAATTCAACATGGATTGCAACAAGGAAATACAATCTATTAAAGAACAATTATCATAATTAAATCCCCTGAAATCCAAAAGAGTGGGTTCATTGCTACTTAAAGTCTTGACCTCTCCAATCCCACTTTTATCATTTTTTGCATCAAGATCTATAAACTCCGAATCATTGGGACGCCTTCTAACTAAAGTAGACTCATCTCCAGTCCCATATTTATCAAGATTTACATTGGAAAACAAAGATTCAATAGGAGTCACATCAATCACTTTAAGGTCTTCATCATTATTTTCACAAAAGCTAGAAGAACACGCTTTTACAAACCAATCTCGTTTAGCACGCATCTTAGTGGTTCTTTCTTTACACTCGTCAATGGAAATTCTCATAGCTTTTATAGACTCATTAATATCATTTTTGGGTGGAATAGATCTAATTTTCAAAGAATAAATCTCAAGAGAAATCCTATCCATGTTCCTAGCCAAATCATCAATCTTAAGCAATTTTTTTTTCAACCAAAGCATTGAAACTCTTTTGCGAAATCATAAATTATTTAACACTATTATCAAAATCAGAGGACATATTATTAGGATTTCCATAAGAATTGCTATAGGAATTACCATAATTATTAGAGGAATTACTAGGAAACGGCCTAGGATTAAAATTGCCTCTATACACGTTATTACCAAAATTGTTCCTACCAACAAAATTCACATCCATAGATTCATTATTATTCTCCATAAAAGTAGACAAAGGAATATCATTATGATCAATAGGAGCACTCTTGCTAGCAAATAATTTCATAAGTTCATCCATCTTTCCACTCAAAACATTAATTTCTTCAATCGCATGCACTTTTTTACTAGTCGAAGATCTTTCGGTGTGCCATTGAGAATAATTAACCATAATATTATCTAGGAGTTTAGTAGCTTCTCCTAAAGTGATTTCCATAACAATACCTCCTGCAGCCGAATCTAAAAGATTTCTAGAAGAAAAATTCAATCCGGCATAAAATTTTTGTATGATCATCCACAAATTTAAACCATGAGTGGAAAATACTTGGAAATAAAAGCATATTTACACTTATTCCGTGAAACAATACTATTTTTAGGCAAAGATGAAAACCAAGTTTTAGCATGATCTCTAAATGAAAACGGAAATAGCTTCAATTTAACAATATTAGTATCCACCTCTTTCTTCTTTTGCATATCACACAAATCAACAAAATTGTTTAGATGGGATGCAACATCTTCACTAGGAAGGCTAGAAATTTGATCTTTCATAACAAGATTCAGCGAAGCAGCATTCATTTCACGACATTCCGCACTAGTGGCAGGAGAAATCGGAGTACTAATAAAATCATTATTATTAGTATTGGAAAAGTCACACAATTTGGTATTCTCTTGAGTCATTGTGACAAAGCAAGCAATCTAAGACACGAGCAAACAAAAAGCAAATGAGAAGAAGAACGGAAGATGGGAAAGCAACGGTCAAATCTTTTTGAAAATCATTTTAGAAGTGCGGGAGAGGAAAATGAGAGGCAAATGGTGAATAATTTAATGCAAGAAATGAGAGTTTTATGATGGGTACTTGGTATGTCTTGACTTGGCATAGATCTCCCTAGCAACGGCGCCAGAAATTCTTCCTGCTACTTCTTGAGCTTGCATTAGTTTTTCCCTTGAAGAGGAAAGGGTGATGCAGCAAAGTAGAGATAAGTATTTCCATCAGTTTGAGAACCAAGGTATTAATCCATTAGGAGAAGAACACGCAAATCACCAATACCTGCACAAACAATCAAACACTTGCATCCAACGTGATAAAGGGGTTGTCAATCCCTTCACGGCCACTTGCAAAAGTGAGATCTGATAGAGATAGATAAATAGAACTAAACGAAAGATAAAATATTTTTGGGGTTTTTTGGTTTATAGATCTGAAAGTAAAAGATTGCAAAATAGTAGATCGAAAACTAATATGATGTAAAATAGACCCCCGGGGCCATAGGTTTCACTAGAGGCTTCTCTCATGAAGGAAAATAATATGGTGGGTGAAAAAATTATTGTCGAGCAATTGATAGAAAAGCACAAAGTTATGACGATATCCAAGGCAATGATTATGCAATATAGGCATCACATTCGTATCAATTAGACCGACTCCTGCCTACATCTACTACTATTACTCCACACATCGACCGATCATGCCTGCATCTAGAGTATTAAGTTCATAAAGAACAGAGTAAAGCATCAAGTAAGATGACATGATGTAGCGGAATTAACTCAAGCAATATGATGAAAAACCCATCTTTTTATCCTCGATGGCAACAATACAATACATGCCTTGCTACCCCTACTTTGTCACTGGGTGAGGACACCACAAGATTGAACCCAAAGCTAAGCACCTCTCCCATTGCAAGAAAAACCAATCTAGTTGGCCAAACCAAACCGATAATTCAAAGAGAAATACAAAGATAGCAAATAATGCATATAAGAATTCAGAGGAGATTCAAATAATATTCATAGATAAGATGGTCATAAATCCACAATTCATCGAATCTCGACAAACACACCGCAAAAGAGTATTACATCGAATAGATCTCCAAGAGCATCAAGGAGAACATGGTATTGAGAATCAAAGAGAAAGAAGAAGCCATCTAGCTACTAGCTATGGACCCGTAGGTCTGAGGTGGACTACTCACGCTTCATCGGAAGGGCAATAGAGTTGATGTAGATGCCCTTCATGATAAAATACCCCTTCAGCAGGGTGCCGGAAAAGGCCCCAAGATGGGATCTCACGGGAACAGAAGGTTGCGGCGGTGGAAAAGTGTTTTCATGGATGCTTCTGGTGGTTTGGGAATATTTGCCAATTTATAGAAGGAAGATCTAGGTCAGGGGGTCACCGAGGGCCCCACAAGGTAGGGGCATGCCCTACCCCTGGGCGCGCCCTCCACCCCTGTCGCCGCCTCATGGCTCTTCTAACTTGAACTCCAAGTCTCGTGGGTGTCTTCTGGTCCAAGAAAAATCATCGTGAAGTTTTATTCCGTTTGGACTCCGTTTAGTATTCCTTTTCCGCGAAGCTCAAAAACAAGGGAAAAAACAGAAACCTGCACTGGGCTCTAGGTTTATAGGTTAGTCCCAAAAACAATATAAAGTAGCAAATTAATGCATATAAAACATCCAAAACAGATAATATAATAGCATGGAACAATCAAAAATTATAGATACGTTGGAGACGTATCAGCGTACCAGCCAGACCCGGGCTCGTGTTGATACTAGAAAAAAAATCGGGCTCGTGTCCTTCTGGTGGCGTGCGTGGTACGCACATTAGCTAATCCCAACCACTCAAGCCTCCGCATTTCAAGTCGAAATATCTGGCGGCCAGAATTCCATCCCTAGGAAATTCACTCATATCCCCGGTCCATAATGACTAGTACCGATGCACAATGGAGGGATACTTTAGTAACTAGACAACGTTACCTACCGTGCCGAGCATGGTTCAATTCCCTTAGTCGCTGCTACCCAAGGTCACCCGTCAACTCCATTGCCTATTACTAATAGGAGTACTACACCAGGATGAGAACGGAATTAAGCCCCCTTTGTTCGTGCCTAGTACTTGAGTTAATATATCCGGCAATGCCCTGTTACGGAGGGATTATCCTTTTACTCTGCATATATAATTTGTTTGAAGTCTAATTAAGCAAAATGTTTGACCAAATCCTTTCTTAAGAAATATTAACATCTACAACAGTTAAGATGTATCGCTAGAAAATTTATTGCATGATGGAGGTTATGTTATTGTTTCAAATCTTGGATTTTAAATTTTAGAAAATCCAAAAGTGACCTGAAATTTATGAAACTTAGCATGGTCTCGTGATATGGCACAAATATGCTGTCGTATTTTTTTGTTCAATTTGAGACAAGCTGCTTATGAGAAGTTGCATAAATGAAGAGCCAATGTATGTTGGAACAAAGACCTATCACGTTAACGTGAACGCTTTCACTATTCAAACCGTGGGTGTTTACGTGCTGCCACGAGTCCTGATTCCTATCGGTAGGTGCCGTCCGAGCAAGCGTGTGAGTCGATGGGAGGCGTGCGAGCAGACAGCTGCGCCGGCTGACCGGGAGGCGTGTGAGCAGGCCGCTGCGTAGGCTCACCGGGAGGCGAGCCCTTTGACCAGGCTCCGTCTCCCACCTTCATCCCAATTGCACCCACTTTTAATCACATCAACGCCGCAGTTTAAAATCACCCCGCACTACCCGGCATCGCTACAATCTTCTCTCTTCCTCTCTGATTCTCCTGTCGTCTACCTCCAACCAGCCTGACCTAACCATATGCCATGCCGCATCACGATGGTCTGCCCTTAGTCTTCCAGTTTCCTGAGGAAGACACCCAGCCGGAGTCTCAAGAACATAAGGTGCTTTGGGGCGAGCTTGAACTGGCCTTGTGGGAAGACGTCATGCCTGTTCCCGCTCCCGTTCTGGCTCCCGTCGCCCCAACTACGCCAGCGCCCATCCCCGTGGCATTGATGAGCTGGGGACACACATTGTCATCAAGCTTGATGCCACGGGGTTCCACGAGGTCCCCGCTGACTTTCACGCACCCATGCATCAGCCAGCGCATGCACCAGTGCGTGCACTAACGCACGCACTCGTGCACCTGCCAGCGCATGCGCTTGCGCGTGCACTGACGCGCACACCCATACCGGTGCCCGTGCACATGAATGTCTCCAATGCGCCATTGCCAGCGCATGTCCCTGTGTGGGTACCAGTGCCCCCCTCAACAGCATGGATCGCCGTCGTCGACCGCTTCCTTGCACCAATGCCAGTCGCCTCCTCCCGCCAGTTGACTTGCTCCTGGAGACCGAAGTCCAAAACATTATGGCCTTCCTTGAAGCTAGGGCCAACGATCAGGAGTACGCCAACAATGGCACAAGACGCCGCCGTTGCCGTCGCCGTCGGTCAGTGGCCCGACGACACACAGAGCACGGTAGAGGAGCCGCTTCCCACCGCAAGACACCCCCCGCCGCTGCCTCGTAATATAAATTTGCCATGAAAAACGTTTGGATTGCCATGCTTGAAATCCGAAAGTTTGGGATTTAATATTTCCGTTTATTTTAGTTTGATCGTCGTATGAATGTAAAGTCAGAGCCAGACTGAATGAAACCTATGGTTTGATCGACTGAATGTTCTGCTAGAGCCATATCAAATTAAATATAAAACATCATCAAGCCACATATATTCCTTCTCATCACAAACATTTCATATTAAATACCACATCAATTCCAAATATTTTTTAGGGAAGTCAATTCCAAATACTTGTAGGGCGCGACCAGTCCCCTTGTTCGAGCACTAGGCGACACATCTATTTATCCACACATTTAATTATTACGGAGTAGTAGATAAATAGTACTACAACTACCTAACTTGTCCGTCACGGTCACTCTTGTTCCTAAACTTGTTACATGCAAAATACTACTAGTATGTGAAACTCGTGCCGTAACTTGTGAGTGCATCTAGATATGGTCAACGGCACCATCGCCACCGCGTTCTTCGTGTTTGCCTGTGCGTCTAAACATATAAGGGGAGGAGAGAGAGAGCAGACATGGAACCCACCAGTTAGTGAAGGCAAATAGTACGTGCTAACGAGCTGGTCCCACTAATAACTAAAATTAATATTAAAACATGTTATCCATTAAATAGGATGTGGTAATATAAAAACATTATATCAACAAAGGAGGGGGGGTACAACAAATGTTGCCACTATGTTGCGTATTGACGTGTGGCTTGAAGGCCCTGGTCGCATGTTCGATCCTCGTCCTTTTTCATTTTTCATTTTTAATTTATATATGGGTCCAAATATGTTCCATGACAGGTGGACCCCTCCGTGTGTAGTTTGTAGCACTTTAATTTGTGGGTCAAATTTTGTTCCATTACAGGTGGAATATTGGTGTGTAGTTTTGTAGCTTATTTGTAATCATTAAAGAGAACAACAAAGTTTTTTGCAAAAATAACATGGTGTGACGTGGAAGGTGAGAAAGGACGCGCGAGAGAGCAGTGACCAAGCCAGAGCGAAATCAATTGGGGGAGGTGCGGGGGTTGCAACGGTGTTTGGAGTAGTTGTGGGCAGAATGCTATGAAAATATAATCTAAACCCACCGGAATAAATGCCTTCACAAATTAATCCAAGGTTGGAGTCCCCCTCGGAATGTAAATAGCTCCGGCTCTATGAGGGATGGAGAGCTAGCTTCAATGTGTGGAAGATACAGCATGAGAAGCGAGATCAATCGAGACACAGATAGATAGAGAGACAAAGTGAGTGTGGTCCGGCATTCGTTGAAAAAATATATATGCTCTGGAGAGATATTGTCCAATTGAGCTTTTGGGAAGGGTGAGGGCTGTAAGATAGAGCTTGAGAGATGATCCAGTCACAGACATGTAGATATATCTTGTGCATGGGAGGAAGAAAGGTCAATCGATTTCATAGATAAAGGGAGAGAGATTGAGCGAGTGTGGGTCGTCGTGCGATCGAAAGAGTGAGACGGGTTGGAGAGACTGACCTAGATAGACAATGTGTGTGAGAGAGTATACAATATGAATATGTCGAATTGGGATCAAACATGGAGATATACCGTTTGTGTCTGAGAAAGAGCGAGGTCAATCGAGACATACATAGAGAGAAAAGAGAGAGATTGAGCGAGCGTGCTCCTCCATGAGGTCGAAAGAGTGGGGGCGGCTTGGATGGACTGACCTAGATAGACAATCTGCGTGAGAGACTATAGAGTGTGTCGATCGAGGCCCGAACAGGGAGATATATCATTTGTGTGAGAGAGAAAGCGAGGTTAATCGAGACTTCGATAAAGAGAGCAAGATTGAGCGAGTGTGGGCCATCGTGCGGAAGAAAGAGTGAGACAGTCTCGAGAGAGTGACCTAGATAGATAATGTGCATGTGTGCGCACGAGAGGGGGGGTCTATATAGGCAATGCATGTATCTAGCAAGGGAGGATGGGAGGGCGAGAGAGAGAGAGAGAGCTTGGCATGGAGTGCAATGGCAGGTGTGTGAGAGAGATACATTTGGTAACAGAGTGGAAAAGGGGGGTTGTGTAGTTGAGAGAGTTAGAGATTGAAACATGGAGAGAAAGAATGAACATGTGTCGGAAAGCGATAGCTTGCTAAGGTGGTTAGGAGAGGTAGATTGATCAAGACAAGAAGTATGTAGCGTGTGTGCCGAGGGTGGGGGGTGGGTCCAAAAACAACATTTGAATGTAGATAGTACGAGACTTAAAATCAACGTTTCAATTTAGTGTACGTTGTAAGATTTGAATTGAGGATCATGCATATGGCTTCCGTAATTATTTCAAATTCGTGCCATACTAGGTTTGGAAAAGTTGACATTGACTCAATTGTTGTGCTATTTTGTAGTTCATATGTTTGAATCCATCCAAAGTTTTCTCACTACCATGGTGTTCATCTTATACTTATGAATTTGTATTTAAAAAGTAGCGTGGATACCCTGAAATGTGAAATCCACGTTAGAATTGGAGATCGCTATGTGACACACACTCTAATTCAAATAACTCCTCATTAATTAATTTATAGTATCTTGTTTCCAATGACTAATTATTTGCAAGGAAAACACGGGCATGGTAATACATACAGATTCGTTTGCAAATGAAATAAGATTTGTTTGCATTCTCAAATGTAGGCGCACCAGGCAGACAAGGGTCATGTTATGGTGGTTGCGTGTGTCGTACGGACGCTAGCACCCACCCACCCACCCCCTCCCTCCCTCCCCCTCCCCCCAAAAGAAAGAATGACAACACAATAAGTTCGCGCTTCCATGTTTCAGATTAAAATATCTAGCGGCCCCAATTCCAGCCTTGCAAAATCTCCCTTCCCCACCGTTGCCTTCCGCGCTCGGAGCGCTCAAATCCCTAATTTGCTGCCAAGCAAAGCAAAGTTTGAATCGCCCCTCGTCTTGTATCTTTCCACACCTCTATGCCGGACGACGACGATCGCGCTTCACCACCACACCAGAGCTACCTCATCTACGCTCTCGTCCACCACACCGGGTGGTCCAACGATAACATCGGCCGCCGCAATCGACGTTCCTCACAGACACCGACTTTTCCACCGCATCAGGTGCGCTTCACCGAAGCCATCTCCCACCTCACCGGGGCTACTTCACCGAGCACATCATCGCACCTCCACCCCCTGAGGCTGTTGGGGATTCACCAATGGTCTCGTCCACCGCATCGTAGCACTCCGCTGCCGCTAAAGATCTGCATCCATGAGCGGCCAGCCAACGCCAGTGCATCACCCTCAATGGCTTTGAAGTGACCCGCGCTCTAGCTAGGTGAGCATGCCCAAACGCTAGCCCAAACTAGGTATCCACATATCACTCCTTTGTGCACTGTTTCTATGATGTTTGGATATCCTTTTACTGCTCTCTTAGCTTACACGCATATGCAACTCTGACTTCAACTCTTATTTCTTCTGGAGATATCATCTGAAACAAGCAAAACCATTTTTTAGTGAAGCATGACGACTCTACGTGTTCTGCTACACATCCTGCACACTGGTATAACCTTGTAAGTACCTATCCTCCGGTACAACGGCAAGGTCGATTCCTCTTATTTGATCAACCATTCGCCATGTCAAAACTGCAGAGGAGGAGGCAAGGAGCACAAGGCCTGCACATCCAAGCAAGTGGTAACATGGACTTGTACATGGAACATCCCAAGCGCAACCAGAGCTGTAGTGAGCCTGTACAACGAGCTAGCGTAAGTCCCTGCATTTCATTTAGTTCGTATTGGCATGCATGTATGATCTGTGTGTAGTGGAGGATCCACGAATTCAAGTTACCAGGGGCGAAAATTTAACTTAAAAATACAAAGGCACTTGCACTCAGGAAATCAACAAAACTTGAGAAATGTGAAGCTACATTCACTGTGAAAACCAACTAATATGATCCAAAGTAGCTCCAGATTATAAAACACTAAATGATGTAAGCAGCAAAAACACAAAATGCAATATGGTTTACAAGGACTGCTAGCATGGTTTGTACCTGCTTGAATTATTTGTTCTATGGCTGAAAATATCAAGGTGTAATTGCACCTATAACCAGGGTGCAAACTGCATATCAATATATGTATCCTGCACAAGTACACCAATAGTTCCAAACAACATATTAGAAAAGTATTTATGCTACATTGTCATGATACGGGGACTTTCTGGTAGATGGCCTCGACGTTTCCTCAAGCCATGAAAATGTACTAGAATTTTCTTGTCATCAATTCATGTAAATCTCTATGTCTCTCTCAACATAGTAGATCATCATTAGACACTAAATCCTTCAATGGGAGCTTGCAAAATGCTTGCACTAGATCCCTCATTAGACACTATATGTTCATCACCAGGAGCATGTAAAATGTTTGCATCAAATCCTTCATTAGCAGTCTGTTCATTAGACACTTCAGGCTCAAGAACAACATGAGCTTGTATGTTTGCACCGGAAACTTGATTAGACACATCAGGTTCAGTCAGTTCAGTATTGATTGGGGGAGTTATAAAATAAGCAGAAGTTGGTTTCATTTTCTTATGGATTCCCTACATACAAGCAGTTTTACAACACCGCCAGGTTTAACTATTGGCCAGAAATTGAACAGTTGAATTAGATATAATCAGGTATGTGATGTACCTGCTCGTTGCGCATGCTGCTCTTGCAAGCTGCGAATGTCCGTTTGTGCAAGCTCGATGCCATGCCCGTGCTGCCGCCACTGCCTCCCACGCAGGCTATGCCCATGGTTGGATCTTCATCTTCTTATCCTTCCATTCGCTTGAATCCCGGCGACCGACATCCAACGAGGGCGCGAGGAAGTGCGGTGTTGGTCTGTCCAGCAGTGGCAAGGTTAGGAGTGAACCAAACTGGAGGTTGGAGCGAACAAATTGGGATTTTTTGCTGCTATGGATCGATATGGGAGGCGCTCGTTTGGGCTGCGAGCCTGCTATAGGGCCTTCCTTGCACATACGTTATTGGCCCATCCAAATTGAAACATTTTTCTTCATTTTTTACATTGCCTGCTCATGCGCTGGGACGAACAAAACTAGCCTGGGCCAACCTGGACGACTCAAACTAGGTGCACACTTTCCAGCCACCCGAGGCGGCCGCCCATACCAGCCCCTACGGTGGCGTCACCCCTTTTTGCATGTATGATTGGGGTAGTGAAAAATATTCTAGTGGCGCTTTTGATTTACCCACAGAATGGTTGAATTGCTTGTTTCTATGAACTGAGTTCGCCAATAATGTGAAGGATGCCGGTCTTTTCATCCTATTGTAGATTGCTTTGATCCTGATATGCCAAATGTAATCGCATGAAGTAAAAGACAGTGTGATGTGTGTTGCTACAACTAGTCTGACAACCTGTACTCATGTAACATATCACGGATGCACCATCTTATCAGATTAACCATTCAACTTACCAATGCAGTGTTGGAAGAAAGAAGTATTGGGACTACGTATCCAAGCAATTGATGCCATGGACTCCTTCATAGAACCTTGTAAGCGAGAAAGAAGCTGCAGTGTGACTGTACAAAGAGCTAGCATAAGTTCAGTTACCTGCTTCTTGGAATTTTAGTTAGCCACTTATTGCAAAATTGTTCAATTACGTATGTTGCTTGGCTTAATTTAGTTTGCTACTGATTACATAATGCCACAACCTGTTAATCCTATCATAGACTGTGCTTATCTATGTTTTTGATACTTACTGTTAAGAATTACCTGTTTTCCTGAACTTAAATAGCTACTTAAGCACGTAGATAACTGGTCATATGTACTTCTAGGGTGCAACAGAATTCACATGTAATCTATGTTCTGATACCCCGTTTGTTTAAATGGTTTGTTGTTATCACTTGTAGCACTAGTAATGTTTGCATGTTCATAGATAGACAACTATCAAGTTTATATGAGGGATACTGTCTTTTTAGCTTATATATATATTTATCTTTTGGAATCATTTTTCTTACATCAAAGAAATTTACAGATGTCTGTATTGCTGGTAAACGGTACCGACTTGTTAGTTTAATATGTTGCCAAGAACTTATTAGTTTTACTAGTTCATGTGTAATTAAATATGTTGCCAAAAATGGTTAGTTTTACTAGTTTGATGTTAGTTTCTTATGGCTCTTGCAACACTTCATTTATGATTGCTAACATTCAAGTTTGCAGGATCTAACTGAAACTCTGTTGGCACAACAGTCATGTTTTCAGAAACTTCCTTGTTTACTTGGTTTGCTGTTGTAACTTGTTGCTGTAATCATCTTACCAACTTCAAGTTTTCAGGATCCAATTGGGAGTCCAATTGCACAACAAGTACATTTTCAAAAATATATTTGTGTAACAGATTTGTTGTTGTAACTTGTTGCTCTAATCAAGTTACTGACTACTCAACTTTTCAGGATCCAAGAAAAACTCCAATGCCACAACAGGTTCCTTTTGCAAAACTTGTTTGTTTAACTGCTTTGCTGCTGCAAGCAGTTGCTCTAATCACATTACTGGTACTCAACTTTTCAGGATCCAAGAGAAACTCCGATGCCACAAAATCTACCTTTTGCAAAACTTGTTTTTTAACTGCTTTGCTACTGCAACCGGTTACAATGATGTTAATAACTACTTTTCAGCATCCAATTGAAACTCTTTAATTCCTTGTTTGTTTAACTGGTTTGTTGTTCTAACTCCCGGTTGAGATGTTTTGCTAACTTCAACTTTTCAGAATCTAATCGGAACTTTAATGGCAAAACAAGTTAGCCCAAGATCAAAGAGTGAGGACCCAATGGATGTTGTATCATCTCACAGCATTGGCACTGGCCTAATCATGCATCATGAATTGCCAACTGCTGATGCTCTAGAGGCTAAACTGTTGGTATAAAGAGATTCTGCTTCTGCACTTAGAGATGAAGTTGACATGTCGAGGAAGCAAACAACACAATCACAAGAAGTACTCAAGACAACCATTAAATATTTGGTGGATTTAAAAATGAAGCAAGCTCGGACTGACCGCATTGTTAAGGTCCTGAAGGAAAAAAAGGAAATTAAATTCCCACTTGGTAAAGCATAGGTGAAATGTTTTTTTCCATCGTTGAATAACCTTTGTGTTGTTTGTCCATGTAATCAATCAAACCATTTGTTTTAGAGATCATGTAATAATTGTTTTTTGTTTTTTTGGTTTCTATTTTTTTAGCATGAGTCTAATTGATAAGACTCTAAGACATTTCATTTTGATTGTTGTGCTAGACCTAAAAATATGCCAATCGGGTTGAATGTGCATTCAGCAATAATAGTAGTATAGATGGTCCCTAAGTGGCACACATCAGAAAGGGCCAAGTTGTTGTACTAGCTTCGCTAAAAAATGATGCTCTTCTAGCAAAAAAAGTACAGCGGCCTGGCTTATGTATGTTAGTTGATATTATTGATCCATATACTCTATAAGTGTTTATATGTCTGTTAGTTTTGTACATTATTGGTTGATTGACTCAATATTTTGAATCTTGAGACATTGCTTGTGTACATATCTAAATGGGAGTACACATTATGTTGCGTGTGACAGTTGAGATGGACATAAAGTGGTTTCAAATATTTGAATTCACCTTAAACTAGATTCTAGCTTCTGAATTCGAGTATCGACATTTGTAAATCATATTCATATATGATAGTGGAATACATCTTTGTGTTGCTTTTGAAGATATATAAAAACACATAGAATGATTTATAAAGATTCGTATAAGAATACAAAATGAATTCAAATTTAGTTGTTAGGGTAAACGTGGATGCTTATTGTCCCAAAATTCGAAAGATGCGGCAAATTGTCCACTCCCACGTCGGTTGCCCGAAGCCAGTGTTTGGGAGATGGAAATTACTGTCTACCCCTTACACAAAAAATCCATCGGCCCGTTTCCACTGCTCTCAATAGGGGTAGGTTAGTAACTTCAATTAGACGTGACACGACCGCCTCTGAGCCCATTCAGACAAGGTGGGCGCCAAACATGGGCAGCAAAACACATTTGATTCAAGCTCGTCCGAAAGACCTCAGCCTCTCCCTCCATTTCCCCATTCATAAACGGTGGGCGGCAAAGAAAACTCGACTCGGCCAAAATCAATGTAGGCAAATATTTTCAATAGGGGCAGGTTTGTAACTTCACTCAGACGTGACACAACCGCCCTATCTATCGGCCCCATTCATACACCATGGGCGCCAACCGTGGGTGCCAAAACACACTCTCCTCGCCCGAAATCGCTCTGGGCAAATATTGGGGAGATGCGAGATTGCCGTCCTCACACCAACCAACGAGACGTCCAAATTTGAAACGGGGGCTAAGTTCGTAACTTTCCTATATTTTAGACAGATGCGTCCCAAAAACATGGTTCCCCATACCTCTCCCTCCATTTCCCATTCATACACCGTCCATGCTAGAACACCATCCACACAAAAACCTCCTCCGTCCGCCACCCCATCCATCGCCGTCGTCCTCCACTACAAAAAAATACACTTCCATGATGATACGTGTTTGTCACAGTAGGTCACGTTTTCTGTCATGCATGTACATCCATGACGATTTTATGACAAAATCAAGATAGTCATACCTGTGCTGTCGTAGAAGTGTCCCATGACATTACCAAAATTATCGTCACGGAAGTGTCCACTTCCATGACGATAGATCGCGCGTCATAGAAGTGCTTTCGTCAAGGGTGACTGACACATGGAATCCATCGTAACGGGACGCCGTTAACCTATCGGGTCCGGTTTTTGGATCCGATAACCCGCTAACAGCCACGACCAATGCCGATTTTCCACGTGTAAAATTCTCATTGGCTGACGGATCCACGCGTCAGCTCCGCGTTGGCACAGGTGTCACTCATCCAACGGTCGAGATGGGCCTATGATATGTTGACACGTGGACCGGCCCAAAAGTGGCCCATAAAGTTTAAATGGGCCGGCCCAACCGAAGGCCCATAAGATTTAGCGGACCATAATGGGCCGGCCCAGCTAAAGGCCCACAAGATTTTGCAGACCATAATGGGCCGGCCTAGCTAAAGGCCCACAAAATTTAGTGTACCATAATGGGCCAGCCCAACTAAAGGCCCACACGATTTTGCATACCATAATGGGCTGGCCCGGCTAAAGGCCCACAAGATTTTGCGGACCACAATGGACCGGCCCAGCTAAAGGCCCACAAGATTCTGCAGACCATAATGGGCCGGCCCAGCTAAAGGCCCAACATTCTCTGTCAAATCGGCCCGTCAACGGCCTGTTCTAAACTTATCATCAACGCGGCCCATGGTCACTTCTAGCCCGTTAACAGTCCGCTAAGTAATTGCGCTGAATTACGGCCCGGTGTATTTCCGGCCTGTTAAAGGCCCTGCTTCATTTGGGCCCATTTACAGGCCATCAAAACTTTTGGCCCATAAATGACCATGAAGGATTTGGGCCATATTCGGCCATGTCCGACATTTGGCCTATTAGAGGCCCACTATAGATTTGGGCCACTTTCGTCCTGTTGTCATTTTTGGCCTGTTAACGCCGGACCAAAACCATGGGCCATATGTGGCCCAACGTCATATCGGGCCCATTAATGGCCCATATAAAAATGACGATAAACTAGCCTGACTGAAGTTCCGGCCTGTTAAAGGCCCGTGTATTAGGTTGGCGCATTTACAGCCCGTCTGAATTTCGGCCTGTCAAAGATCCGCATCGTAAATGGGCCACCATTTCGGCCTGCTAAGACCAGTGGGTTATTTGGCACAATCAGGGCCCAATCTCACTTTCGGTCTATTAATGGCCCATGTTTTTATGGGCTCGAGATATTTACACCTGTAAACGACCTATTTTTACTGAGGGCCCAAATTATGTTTAGGCCTATTAAAGGCCCACTATGGGGCACAGGCCTACCAGAAAAATATGAAAGCTTATGCTGATTTAGGCCCAGATATTTTTAGTGGGCTACATGCCAATTTCGTCCCGTAATCGTTTTTAGCGAAATTGGAATGGGCCCGACGAAAGTTGGCATGTTGGGCTCCTACAAAGCTTTTGGCCGAATACATTACTAAGATAAACCTACACTATACAAAAATAGCGTCAAAATTACTGCAGCCCGTGGCAGCATCATAAATGTTGTATCACAACAAAATAAATTCCAACCATACAACAAAAGGCCTCTTGGCATAAAGTTTACAGTCCTTCCAGATAAAAGCACCATCAGATGTATAGAAGCACAGATCATTTGACCTGAGTGCTAATGTTTCAGGCTGTAGAATCTGATGGAACAGCACGATCTTCATCTTTTTCCGCCACTGCTCTTGAACAACGAAGCGAATGTCTGATAGTTTGGTTTCAAAACCATTCATATCTTGACGACATTTGTCAACCACTATTCTTGTTTCCGAAACAACGTCCATTAGGGATTGGACTTGTGTCTGGAGCACAGATATATCACTCTGTCTAGCAGGAAGATTTTGTTCAGTAGGCGATTTGGACGAGGTTACCTTGACAACCAACCAAGAATTACGCAGGAAGGTGCTTTTTGCACTGTAGTGGAGAGATACTGATGCACTGCAGCAAGAGGTGACGTTGTGCCTGTGGCAGCCTCGTCACCTTCAGGTGGTTGTGGCTGTTCAATCATTTGTTCCATAGCTTCCTAAAAGTTTGAACTTGTAGATTAGTGTACCAGATAAGTTACTAATGAGACAAAAACAAACGAAATAGGTTAAACGTTTATACATAACTTATTTTGGTGAACTACTGTAATACATTAGCATGTATTGTAGTGCCAACTACATAATAAAATCACTTTCGGAACATATGTCCATGTAGCATGCCTACTGTATTGTCTATTTCCTCAGATTCGTTGACATCTAAGGATAAAGAGACATGGTTTAAAGTAGGATGAACATAGTATGATATCATTCATATCATGGGCAAACAGATATAAAACAAACAGGCTATTTTATCATTATGTGCGCACGTGAACATAACAACTAGATTACAGATCATGACCAAAAGAATATCCTTCATCTCTTTTAAACCATGTAAGGTGAAATGATACGTTAAGACAACTGTGTATAAAAGTGAACAGAGTAACTGACATTGGCTGCAAACCAAGTAGTTAAATGAACACATCACAGTACCAATCAGTTCAAGGCAGGAGGAGTAAGGACTTACAACAGTGGCTTGAACTAGTGTGCTCATGCCCTTCATCTTGCTGGTGTGGCAATCCTTGAAGATTTGCACTGCATTCGGTTCAGGTTCTTTTTGGTCCGCACGGGCTTTCCTCTGTATGTGGAACAAGTCAGTATAGATATGATAATATGGCACAAAAAAAAGAAGGAAGTAACATCTATTTATAAGAGCCTCGCAGTGTGCAATATAGCTACGAGATCCTGTTGTCTGTTGGAATTTCACTTTAGAACGGTTGGTTTTGTTCTTTAAACAGTTAGCCTAGAAGAAGATACACTTGTAAGTCACATACATAAATACAAGTTCAATATGTGGTCTGATCAAATATATATAGCCTACCCGATACTTTGGATCAGACCTGTGTTTAACAAGGGTTGTCCAGTCTTCATCTGTAATATATTCTACTGGAGATGTTTGGGCGATTTCATTGTTAGCCTTGCCTTCAAAGTGAGATTTTCTAAGGTGGTACCGATACTATCACAGAGCAGACTGAAAAACATGAGTGCATGCTGGTTTAGTTGCATCATCTTTCGGATCCAACTTGAACCTCATCTATTGAAAAAAGAATGTGAGTCTTATTAGGAGGAAGCTAGAAAGTATGGGACAGAGCAAGCCAATATTACTAATTGGGATGAATAACATTACTTACGGATAAATGGTCAGGGAAGGTGTTAAACTGGGTATTGTCTTTCTCATTCCTGTACTAGATCCACGTTGGGAGGATACGTGCATGACACCTAACAACAATGGCTGCCTCCGATACTAACTTGGCTAACTCTGTAGCATCACGTGGCCTTTTTAAACCTGCCTCAAAATGGATCTCCATTCTTCCTCCTTTAGATTTTGTTAATCTGTCAAGCATTATCCCTGATGTCTGTTTCTGCTTGCGCCGTGGTGCTAGTTCAACAACGAATATGGAAAGTGTTAGTGTACATCAAACTGTGAGAGCACATATAAAGGAGCATGCAACTGCAACTTGACTCGGTCAGCTACCGTCTTGGTGTTGATGCTCATGAGGTTCATCTGATCTTGCCAAGTCCTATTGTGTCAGCAGTGCTTCAGATGTAGTGTTAGGTGTGAAGGCAGCTTGGGAACTGGCCAGTTCCGGAGCAAACGAACGAATAACTCGTTGAGATGCTGGTACAATTGAAGCGGATGCTGCAGCTGGTGGAGCAGGTGATACTATGTTTGTAGATTTAGCCGGTGGACTTGGACCTTCTACTGCACTATAAGTACCAGCAGAATCTCGACGGCAGATCTTTTTCCGTTTCACCCGACGAGTAGCAGCAGTCCCTTGCTCTTTTTTGACTTTGCCATGTCAAGCCGTACCCACAACACAAAAGAATAAAATCGCTCTTCAGAACTCATTGATGCATGATACAGACAAGCAATACTTTGATGTAAGACAACCGTATGAGGATGGAATATGTATGAAAAACAGGATGGCATGACATATTCACAACTACGATGTGCAAACTAAGTAGAAGGATTTTCAAGATAATAGAAGTAATGCAAGCTAGACACCATATGAAAGATGCAACCAATATTACTCTGCCAAGTTAAAAGTGTCTTGTCATAAGTGGCAATTCGAAAAATTAGAAGAAGTACAACGTAGAAATCAATGCAAGATGCAACCACTATCAAACTGCCATGTTAAAAGCGTCCAATCATGAGTGACTGATGCGGGATACACAACAACAGTACTTTGATGTAAGAACATGGTATGATAGATAGATGCAGTGTATTCTAGACACAGAAAGCCATGTCATATGCACATGTATAACGTATAAACTCAGCAGGTGCAATTTAATCAAAATAGAAGAAATACAGGCTAGAAAACATATGCAACATGAAACCAATTATCACACTATCAACTTAGAGCAAGCACCTGCGATGGTCGAGTATGGGAGATGAACTCATCATGTAGATTTGGGAGTTCAACTTCATTAACAGTAGCAGTGGCAAATCTAGAGAGTCTCTGTTTGCGTCGGTGCGGAGGACCACCAACATCCCCTAACTTACTCTTTTCCTTCCTATTTTCTGATATTGCCTTATGAAGTCAAAACCACAAGAAGATGAATAAAATTAGCTCTGCATAACTGGTTGATGCATGATACAGACGTACACTACTTTGATGTAAGGCAAGCGCAGGATAGGAGGATGGAATATATACAAAAAAAGACAGTGTTTCATATTCACACGTACGATAGGAGGATGGACTATGTATGAAAAAATAGTAAGCGGAAGGCATTTCAACAAAATTAGAAGAAAAGAAAGCTAGGCACCATATGAACATGCAACCAATATCACTCTATCAGGTAAAAAGTGTCTCGTCGTAAGTGCCATTTCAAGAAATTAGAAGCAGTACAAGCTAGAAGACAATGCAAGATGCAACGTACATCACAGTCCCAAGTTAAATGTGTCTTATGGGTAAGTGATCGTTGCAGGTATAAGTTGAAAGCTACGCAGATGCAATTCAACATAATCAGAAGCAATACAAACTAGACATCATACGGAAAACACAACCACATATAACAGTTCCAAATAAGAGCAAGCACCTGTGATGGTGGAGTAGGGGAGATGTGCTCATCATGTACACGTATGTTCTAGAAACAGGAACACGTGTCATATTCACAGGCATTATGTGTAAAGTAAGCAGATGCAACTCAAGTTAGAAGCAATACAAGCTAGACATCATACGCAACATGCAACCACATATAATAGTGCCAAGTTAGAGCAAGCACCTGTGATGGTGGAGTAGGGGAGATGTGCTCATCTTCTACACAGCTACGTTGACTGTCCAACCTTGTGTTGTCTTGCGAATCTTGTTGGGAGGATGGCCGAGTAGAATCTATAGAGACCCCCTGTTTGAGTTGCTCCGAAGGACCACCATCATCCACTGCCGGACTAATTTCCTTCAGATGTAATGATTTTGCATTGTGAAGTCAAACCGATAAGAAAAAGGAATAAAATTCGCTCTTCAGAACTCATTCATGCATGATACTGATGAACACTACTCGGATGAAAGGCAAACACATGATGGAAGGATGGAATATGTATGAAAAACAGGATGGCATGACATATTCACACCTATGATGTGGTAACTAAGCAGAAGGCATTTCAACAAATTAGAAGCACTGCAAGCTAGACACCATATGAAAGATGCCACATGATAGGAGGATGGAATATGTATGAAAAACAGGACGACGTGACATATTGACATGTATGATGTATAAAGTGTAAACTAAGCACAAGGTGCTTGAACTTGTTAGAATCAATGCAAGCTAGAAACCATACGAAAGATGAAACCAATATCACTCTGCCAAATTAAAAGGGTGCCCTAACAAATGTATTTGACCAAATTAGAAGAAATATATGGCAACATGCTAGAAATAATATGCAATATGCAACGAATAAAGGTGACTCATCGTAAGTGATTGATGCAGGATACAGAAGAGAGGTAGTTTCATGTAAGAACAAGGTTAACACATAGATGTAGTGTGTACCAAAAATAGGAAGGCATGTCATATTCACAGGTATAGTGTGTAAACTCAGTAGATCCAGTTTAACCTAATTAGAATCATTACAAGCTAGACACCGTATGCAACATGTAACCACATATCACACAGCGAAGTTAGAGCAAGCACCAGTGATGGTGGTGTAGGGGAAGTGCGGTCTTCAAGTACAGATCTACGTTCAATATCTTCATTTAGGCTTGCTGTTTCTTGAGAATCATGTGGAGAGGATGAAATTGCATTCTTTATAAGAGTATGGCGTCTCATATTAACCCACGTGCGTGACTGTCTCATCATAAGCGATAGATGCAGGATACACAAGAACAGTAGTTTGATGTAAGAACATGGTGTGATAGGCAGATGTAGTATGTACCAAAAACAGGAAGGCGTGTCATATTCACATGTATAATGTGTAAGCTAATGAGATGCAATTTAACAAATTAGGAGCAATACAAGCTAGGCACCATATGCAACATGCAACAAGATATCACATTGCCATGTTAGAGCAAGCACCTTGGGTTGTGGAGTAGGGGAGATGAGATTTGGAACTAGCACTGCAATACGAGTAGTAGGAGAATCTGCAGAGATCATCTATTTCGGTTGCTCCAGAGGACCACCATCATTCTGTGCCTTCGTCCTTTCAGATTTTGCCTTGTCAAGTAAACACACAAGAAAAAGGAATGAAATTCACACTACCAAATTCGTTGATGCATGATACTGACAAACACAACTTTTATGTACGGCAACCACATCATAGGAGGATGGAATATGTATGAAAAACGCTAAGCAGAAGGCATTTCAACAAATTGGAAGCAATGCAATCTAGACACCATATGAAAGATCCAACCAAAATCACTCTACCAAGTTAGACGTGTCTCATTATAAGTGGCACTTCAACAAATTAGAGGAAATACATGTTTGAAATGATATGCAAGATGCAACCAATATTACACTGTCAACTTGAAGGTATATTGTCAGAAGTGATTGATGAGGGATACACAAGAAACGTAGTTTGATGTAAGAACACTGTTAGTAGAAAGACGTAGTATGTACCAAAACAGGAAGGCATGTCATATTCATAGGTATAATGTGTTAATTAAGCAGATGCAATTTGCCCTAATTAGAAGCATTACAAGGTAGACACCATACGCAACATGCAACCAGATATCACACTACCAAGTAAGAGAAAGCACCTGCGATGGTGGTGTGGGGGAATTGCAGTGATCAACTAGAGAGCTACATTGACTATCTTCATTTAGTCTTACTGTTTCTTGAGAATCATGTGGGGAGGATGACACTGCACTCTTTAAACGAGTAGGGCGTCTCATAGGAACACACTCGGGTGACTGTCTCATCATAAGTGATTGACGAGGGATACAAAAGAGCATTAGTTTGATGTACGAACATGGTAAATAGACATATGTAGTATGTATCAAAAACAGGAAGGCATGTCATTATCAAAGGTATAATGTGTAAAGTAAGCAGATGCAATTTAACCAAATTGGAAGCAATACAAGCTAGACACCATATGCAACATGCAACCACATTTGACAGCGCGAAGTTAAAGCAAGCACCTGGGATGGTTGTGTGTGGCAATTGAGATCATCAACTGCAGAGCTACGTTTAATGTCTCCAACTGCTGACACTGCACCCATTAGAGCGCTGAAACACTTAGTGCTTATCTTCGAATTACACTGGAGTGACTTCTGTCTTTTTTTTTCTGCATTCATCAACACTGCATCAGAGTCTGAAATACCCATGCATAAAAAAACAGTAGTGTGAGTATGGGTGAAGTGTGTGCACAATTAGTATAGTGTAAAGGTAGCAGATAGCAGGTCGGTGAGAAATAAATGACGGGAGACATATGATAGCTCTACAACATGCATGGGACACTAAATTACTACAGGATTCTATGAAAATAACAGTCGACTGAAAACAAATAGGCCAGTCCATTTTTTCTGCACCGTCCGATGTACAAAGAACGGGCAGATCGCCTTCATCTACCTCCAGCCAGTCAGTGTTGACGATCTTCCTCGAAACGCCACTGACCACCGGCCTAGTATTCCTCCCCTGCCTGCGCCCTCCCCTCGACCTCACCGCACCTGCCGACCATTCAAGCCCCGCCGACCTCCAGATCGGGCGCAAGCAGCTCCTGCGCCCCACACCCCTATGGTAGACACCGATGCGCCGCTTCCCCGGGGAACAGGCGGACTAGGTGCTCTGCGCACCTAAGCGGATGCTGCTTCTTTTAATTGCGGTTCGACTGACCCTGAATTGAAATCCAGGCGGGCTACTGACCTCTAGCAAAGGTGAAATAGTAAAGGGAGGAAACCTTGTGCATTTAGTATCATGACAAAGATGCAGTAAGAAGCGCTCAACTAGTTTCTTTCGTGGGATGAATACGGTGTGAACAAAGATGTAAGATTTGCACGAATAAGGGAAGAGGAGTACCTCTTTCTGCTGGCAGTGTTATGTCCTCCTTCTATTTTTCCAACGATCTTCTTGTGGTTCGTTGGAAACGAGAAGTTGTGGAGGACGGTGGAGCCTTGGATGAACCCATGGCCAAGTTGTTAAGTGTGGTGCAGTGGCCGTCTGTCGGTGGCGGGGAACCAGATCCAAGGCGGCGAACGACGGCGTAGCGGGAACAACTCCGGTGCGGTGGACGGTTGCGACAGTGGAGCGGCAGCAGTGAGGCGCAGGACGGCATGGTCAGAGTGGTTCTGGTATGGCGCACGTCGGCGTCAGCGTCGTGGAGGCAGCTATGCCTCGGCTTCAGCTGCTAAGTCCTTGAGGGCGTTGCGGTTGCAGTTGCGTTGGACGACAACGTCGGGGTACCGGCTCCGGCATGATGGAGGAGGGCAGCGGTGGATTGGCCGTTATGGGTTGGAGGACGGAGGAGGCTGGGGTTTCGCGGCTAGTGGAGAGGGTGTTTTGGCGCCCACAGAGTATGAATGGGGAAACGGAGGGAGGCGGGGAAGTAAGGGGGAACAATGTTTCGGTTTGAGACGCGCTTGTTTGAAATTTGGGGAAAGTTACAAACTTTGCCCCCATCTAAAATTTCGGACATATTGCGGGTTGGGGGTAGTACAGTAATGTCAGGTGTCCCAAATGTGGGTGGGATAGATTTCGGCCGAGCGCATGGCTGTTTAGGCGCCCACAGCGTATGAATGCTTCTCGGAGACGGTTGAGATTGACGTCTTGGTGAAATTACAAACCTACCCTGGTTTAGACCTTTGGACATCGGGCTGATAGGCTACACGGGCCAGAGTCAGGACAGTAATTTCCTACCACCAAACATTAGTCTCGCGCGGTTTCGGGTGACCACAGGCCTATTTGGCGTTTCGTTCAATATTTGGGAGCAGAAGCATTAACATTTTCAGTTCTCTTGAATTGAACTTTTAGGATTTGTCAAACTTCACAAACCTTTACTCTTGAAAATCCTAAAGCTACGATTATTTTGGAATGGAGGGGGTACATTTGAATATACATTGTACACGAGTATATATTAAAAAATATGCAACTTACCTCAGTTCATGCATGGTTCCAAATATAATCTCCTTGGTTGCAAAAAAAAGTTAGATATGCGTATGAATATATATAGCATGTTCAAACTCACAACAAAGATTGATGCCCCCTTTTACATCTGATTTACAAATGCCATTATCTCGGGTTCAAATAGATGAATGCACTTCCTATGAATTGGAATCTTCAAAACCCCCGTTATGTTGAATTCGACATGTATTCTATTTCGTAGCTAGCAATTTGGAATGTATCCATGCAAGTGACAAATGTATAAAGTGCTTCACACTAACAACATGGAGTGCACTAATTCATGTTTATATATGAATTGCAAAAGCACCCATTGCCTATATTTCAAACCGCTCTCACTCTATGGATCGATAATATGAAATAAACACATGCACATGCTAGAATTCAAATGAGTATGGGTGTCTGATAGACCGCTTTTCGTCCATACGCAATTTGCAAAATTCATGATCTCATCCAAAAATGATAATGCCATTTATATTTTAATTTAATGCGTAGAACCGCCTTTTACACGTAGATGCACCATGCCTCGGCCCGTTCTCACAAACGCGTTATATATCTCTCTATCTAACGCATAAGTGCACACACTTTATATGCATCGGCATTTCTCTTTCACACATGCTCACAATGTCTCTCAGGGTGTCTGGGTGTCTCACGCACATGCTCTCTCTGTTTCTCTCTCTCTCTCTCTCTCCCTCTCTCTCTCTCTCTCTCTCTCTCTCTCTCTCTTTCTGACTACTATGTACCACTCTTTTCACTAATCTCAGTTGGAAAACTCTATTTCTCTCACATGCATATATACACACACACGGTCTCTACTAGCCCTCTATACGCACATATATGTGCCTACGTGTCTCCCGCACACACATTATCTTTAGGCCTCTCTCGCACACATT
>NC_041391.1:231939766-231941199 GCF_002162155.2 Triticum dicoccoides
CTCTCTTAGTACTTGGCAGATATGATTTCATCATATCATTCGGTAGGATATCCCTGATTGTTAGGCTGGATGGTAATACAAGGCAAAGTTTTACCCTATGTTCGGACCCTTGCAGTTGAAGAAAGAGCCTACTCCTGGTACTGTATATTAGTGATAGGGGTGTGTACAAAGTACACATGAATACCAGGCATTGTGCGTGTGTGTGTATACTATCGATGAACTAGCCCCCAAGCTTCTATAACATACTGGGGGCCTAGGGTTACAAATCACATATAGTCGGCTTATCACCAGTGGGGATAGAGTTCTCCGCGACGACTCTGGTAGCTTCGTGTTGTACACTGAGTCCTCCACATGGGTCCTCGTATAACGCGTCTCGATCCAACCTATATGTGGTGCAGGATGGAACCGACCCATGAGTCTTCATGTTGACCCACCAGAACTAGAAATGATGTGCCCACCACACCACACACGCAATCGGCCACTAAGAAAATAAGCATATACAATAGTACAACGGTATCTAGCTCACGATACGTCTCCATATTTTGTTGATGACACTGACGGACTTTGCATTTGATGCGTGCTTCGTATTTTGTTGACGATACTTACAGTCATTGTATTTGAAGCGAAAGCACGATATGGTCACTGGACTTCAGAATAATCTAATCACAGTGACCACATACATTTTGTCGTGCTAACCAACATGTGGTTGGATGATTAGGAGGATAGTGGTTTCTCGAGCCCACCAAAGTTAAAGTCCCGGTGCTCGCATTTATCTTGTGTTAATTTCAGTATTTTCCGGCGATGTGTGTTCAGTGGGAGGAGACGTTCCACTCGACTACGAGGCACCTATGGTGACTTCATAAAATCTTAAGATCATATATGCTGGCCCACTCTCTCGAAGGTGCTCATAGGGTAGGGTTCGCGTGTGTGCGCTTATAGCGATGAGTGCTTGCGCGTATATATGAGCCCTTGCGTTTGTACCGTGTTAAACAAATACATGTCATGATTATACGGTCACTAGATCACCCGTACAACTCCATATTTTGTTGATGACACAATCAATTGACCAGTCAAACGTTCCACGCGGCGCAACTAGTGTTGCACCATCGGGGCACATAACCGTGGGGCCCACCTATCAGCCTGTATATGAAAGAAAGAAATGGTAGTTTGAGTCTGTACTGTGTTAAGAAAATAGGAGTACATTTTAGGGTGATCATAAGGTCACTGGCTCACCATACATCTCCGTAATTTGTTGATAACACGATCAATTGACCAGTCAAACGGTCCACATTCAGCAGCGCACATTACCATAGGGCCCACCCGTCAGCGTGTATATGAAGGACAAAAATGGTAATAAATTAGTGGTCGGTGGGTATTCGAAGTCGTGAGACCTCTGGTTGGCAGCCGCCGGCGGTTGGGAGGGCGTTGATTGG
>NC_041391.1:231941552-232031635 GCF_002162155.2 Triticum dicoccoides
GGTGCGGCCATGAACCGGCGGTGGGGAGTGGTTTCGGGGAGGGCGGGGCGGTGTGGCGACGCGGGCTGGCCGCGGGTGGCGGGGGCTGGTGGTTCGGCCGGTAGTGGCTGGCAGCTCAGGGGGGTGGAGTTTGATGATAAACTGGAGGCCCTTGATTTCGTATCCAACGGCTGGAAAATCTAATGACCAGAGATGAAAAAGTTAGTCGACTGACGTGTAGCCTCACCCCACACGTACACATGCACGCACACAAGACAGGCACGCATGCAGGCATGCAACACTGACACGTACACATAGCATACACACGCACACATGCTGGCATGCAACACTGACACATACACAAGCACTCACGAACACACACACGTACGCACCCATGCATGCAACACTGAAATGTACCCTTGCACGCACGCAACACTCGCACGCCTGCATGCACACATCATACGACGCAAGACACACGCTCAACCTATACGTGCATGCACCCTTTGTTAAGGACATGGATTGTTACGGGTATTAATCAATCTTATCTGTGATAAGCAGAACATTGATGTTTGCAGCGGTCTTTATGAATCACAACGTATCGAATGAGCTATCAACATAGTAGGCTTATCTACATGAAAAAGATGACGTCACACTCAATGAACAATCATTGGTTTATGAAATGCCCGCTTCCGACCGCCCTGGCCCACCAAAGGTTCCTCTGTTGTGCGCTGCCTGCGTTGGGTCACTGACATGCAGGCCATGTACCCAAAGATCCCACAAATCAGTGGAAGAACGGCACGGTGTCCTAGGTTAGAGTCGAGGGCGCCACTCGCTGCACGCCCGGCTGAACACGCCTCCTTGCCGCATTCAAACACCTCCATGAAACCCGCCCATGTGGAAGCCGAGAAACCCACTCTGGACACACGTCCGTTCATGACCGGGCCGACATTAAATGCAACGCCGGCCGAGATCCTCCCGTACGCCGTCTATTTAATCTCCTATTTAAACGAGGCCAAACGCCGGCCAAGAATCGCACACCTCCGCCGCTCCCCTATCTCCTTCACCATTTTGTCCACTCTTACAATGGCTTACGAAGAGTAGTTATTCCGCATCTAAGCCGGGTGGGTAGCCTGCCGGATACGAGCTATGCAGCTCGCTGATCCACCTCCCTCCCCTCGCCTGACGGAGCCAGTTGCCGCCCCAAGCCGGCACACAGTTCAGCAACTCGCCGCTCTGGGCCAGCTCGACGAGGAGCAGCGCACGGGCGTCGTTGCTGCCGTCCACGCCGCCGCCTCGTACCACGTCTCCCGTTTCTGTGGCCGAGACTCCCATGCCGGCGGCCGCGCCATGCAAGCAGCGACAGAAGGCGGGTGCGTGGAGAGCGACGAGTCGGTGGCCAGCACCTCCGCGTCCGCCGCCATCATCGAGGAGAAGTAGAACACGGGAGGCCGCCGCCGCTTGGGTCCCATGAAGGCCACCGCGGAGGCGACGTCGGTGTACAAAACAGGTGTCTTGCCGGATCCTTTTGTTGTGAGGACCTTCGTTGACCCCGCATGGGCTCCACGGAAGAGGGGAATGGTAGGATGAACTCGAGCCCGTGCCGGCCATGGCGAAGTAGTGGCCGGTGATGAACTCGAACCGGTGCCGGCCACCATCGTCTTCGGCATTAGCCAATGATATCAGTTCGGCAGTGGGGAAGCGAGCCGTCCTTTGCGCTGAAGCATATACCTCCGGGGCTCTCGGCAGTCCGGTGATCGTGCTGCCAGACATGAGGAACACAAATCGATCGGCGGGCGACCATTTAGGCCAGGTATTATATACTTGTGTTCTCCAGAACTAGCACCGTGTAGTTCATTTGAATGTAACGAAATCAATTATGTTTGTATGAAATCCAGTATTTTATATGATTTTCGTTGTTGTTTATATGAAATATCAGTTTGTCTATGTGTTTGCATGAATTTCGTCCGGTTGGTTGAGTTGCTGTCATAATGTGTGCTGCTATGGTTGGATGGCGTAATTTGCGGGTCGCCGATCGCTCTGCGGGCGGCTCGGGCGGCGTTGTGGGACAAAAAAACACAGCTCGTGCAAGCTTGTCTCCAACATGCGCGCTTGAGGATGCATGACAGCATGAGCACCCGAGCCATTCCTCGTTCATCGGTGGCAAAGGCACCGGTGGACAAAAGTGTCGCCAATATTTTGGCTACCCCAGGCAAGATCCAAACAGCCCCTCCCAACATATTCAAATCCCTCGTTCACCATGGAATTTTGCCATGTGTTGTTTTCATGACCTAGCAAGATGCCCGTGCATTGTACGGAACATCAAGATGCATTTTTTACAAACTCCCGCATGTATGCAAGGGATAATTAATGTCCTCCTTTGCTAGTACCACGAGGCAAACACCATTAATATTGCATCAATTAGTGTTAGTGGCCTTGTATATCTGCAAATTGTAATTTTGATAGTGGCCCCTTGTATATAAAAATGGTGGGAGGAAACTATTGAAACTGATAATATTAATGAAAGCGATGATGAAGATTCTCCCCCTAAATATGAATTGCCTGTTGTGCCCGAGGGTTATCTTATGGATGAAGAAACTGTTAGAGATTTTCTTGCTTGCAATGATAGATCTGATCTTAAGAAATTATTAGCTAAGCTGAAATAAAAGTCTCTGAATGCTAGAATGAAATATGACCCTGCTTTTGCTACTTCACCTATCTGTGTTACTAATAAGGATTATGATTTCTCTATCGATCCTGAGATAATTACTTTGGTTGAATCTGATCCTTTTTATGGCTATGAATCTGAAACTATTGTGGCACATCTTACTAAATTAAATGATATAGCCACCCTATTCACTAATGATGAGAAAACTCGCTACTACTATATCCTTAAGTTATTTCCGTTCTCATTAAAGGGTGATGCTAAAACATGGTTTAATTCTCTTGATCCTGGTTGTGTGCGTAGTCCCCAGGATATGATTTATTACTTCTCTGCTAAATATTTCCCGGCTCATAAGAAACAAGCTGCCTTAAGGGAAATATATAATTTTGTTCAAATTGAAGAAGAGAGTCTCCCACAAGCGTGGGGGAGGCTTCTCCGATTACTTAATGCTTTGCCTGATCATCCTCTCAAGAAAAATGAAATACTTTATATCTTTTATAATGGACTAACCAAGGCTTCTAGAGACCACCTAGATAGTTGTATTGGTTGTGTTTTCAGGGAAAGAACTGTCGAGCAAGCTGAATTGCTATTGAATAATATGTTTACTAATGAAAATAATTGGACACTCCCTGAACCAACTCCTAAGCCAACTCCTAAGAAAAGAGGTGTTCTATTTCTCAGTCCTGAAGATATGCAAGAGGCAAACAAATCTATGAAAGAAAAGGGCATTAAAGCTGAAGATTTTAAGAAGTTACCACCTATTGAAGAAATACATGGTCTTGTAACCTGACACAGGTAGTAAAGGTAAATTCTCTCTATAGATATGATAAAGTTGAAATCCCGTCTACTAAATTTGCTAGCCAATGCTTGGATCAGTTTGATGACTTTATGGCTAAACAAGAAAACCTCAATGCTTATGTTGGTAGACAATTGAAACGTAATTCTTATATGATTGAACACTTGAGTGATTATATGTCTAGAGTTAAAGGTGAACTTAAACTCATTAGTAAACATGCTTCTATGGTTATCACTCAAGTAGAACAAGTGCTTAAAGCTCAAAATGATTTTCTCAATGAATTAAATAATAAGAAAAATGATAATGTTGTTAGAGTTATGACTAGATGGGGTAAAATGACTCAGGGACCTTTGTATCCTGAGGGCCACCTAAGAGAATTGAGCAAGATTCTCAGAGAACTAATCTTGATGCACCTAGTCCTTCTAAAAAGAAGAAGAAGAAAAATGATAGGACTTTGCATGCTTCTAGTGAACCTGTTATAGACACACCTGAGAATCCCAATGATATTTTTATTTCTGATGCTGAAACACAATCTGGTGATGAACATGAACCTAGTGATAATGTTAATGATGATGTTCATGTTGATGCTCAACCTAGCAATAACAATGATTTAGAGATTGAACCTGCTGTTGATCTTGATAACCCACAATCAAAGAATCAATGTTATGATAAGAGAGACTTCGTTGCTAGGAAGCACGGTAAAGAAAGCAAACCATGGGTTTAGAAACCCATGCCTTTTCCTCCAAAACGATCCAAGAAAAAGGATGATGAGGATTTTGAGCGCTTTGCTGAAATGATTAGACCTATCTTTTTGCGTATGCGTTTGACTGATATGCTTAAAATGAATCCTTATGCTAAGTACATGAAAGATATTGTTACAAATAAAAGAAAGATACAGAAAGCTGAAATTTCCACCATGCTTGCTAATTATACTTTTAAGGGTGGAATACCTAAGAAACTAGGAGATCGAGGGGTACCAACTATACCATGCTCCATTAAAAGAAACTATGTTAAAACTGCTTTATGTGATCTTGGAGCTAGTGTTAGTGTTATGCTTCTCTCTTTATATCATAGACTTGAATTGAATAAGTTGACACATACTGAAATATCTTTGCAAATGGCTACCGCTATACCTGTCCGTATTTGTGAGGATGTGCTTGTTGTGGTTGTAAACGTTACTATTTTAACGGACTTTGTTATTCTTGATATTCCCCGGGACGATAGTATGTCGATTATCCTTGGTAGACCCTTTTTGAATACTGTAGGGGCTGTTATTGATTGCAACAAAGGCAATGCCACTTTTCATGTTAATGGTAGTGAGCATACGGTACACTTTCCGAGGAAACAACCTCAAGTCCACAGTATCAATTTTATTGGAAAAATACCATTGATTATTATTAGAGGTTTTGAATTTCCTCTTCCTACTGTCAAGAAGAAATATGAGATTCTTATTATTGGGGATGTACATATCCCCGTTGAGGTAACCTAGTGTTATTCGAAATTTCTCCGGTTTCATGCGATTCGGAATGAGTTTGTTAACAAGACTTGATCAACCTTGTTAGTGGATTCCTTTTGATGAGCATGAGATGGATGAAGTTAGAAAGCACAACTCTCTGTACCCTCCTTTTAATCTTTGTTATTTGATTAAATAAAACAAAAATAGTATTTTTCTATCTGTTTTCTGATATAACCTTGCAATAAAAAATACCCCAAAAATAAAAGTTCTCCAAATGCCCTGAAAATGAAATATGATTTTTTCTAGAATATTTGAGAATATCTGGCACTGAGAACACATCAAGGGGAGCCAGCACCTGGCCACAAGGGTCTAGGACGCGCCCTACCCCCTGGGCGCACCTCCCTGCCTCGTGGGCCCCTGGTGGTCGCCCTCCACTTATTCCTGCACCCACACTCTCCTTCTTCCTCCCAAAAAAATCACCAACCAGCTCAAGCATGAGTTCTAGCTCATCTTGCTCCCATTTTCGATCTCCTTGCTCAAAGCTCCATTCACAAAACTGCTTCGGGGGATTGTTCTTTGGTATGTGACTCCTCCAATGGTCCAATTAGTTTTTGTTCTAGTGCTTTATTCACTGCAAATTTTTGCTGCCTAGGTGACCTTGTTCTTGAGCTTGCATGTCAAATTTATTTGGTCCCAAGTAGCTCTAATGCATGATATAGTCTCTAGGCACTTGTGGGAGTAGTTTCTATCAATTTTGTTGAGTTTAGTTCACTTTTATTTTGAGTTACTAAAATTTTCAGAAATTTTTCAGAGGAATAAATATGCATAGAAAAATGTACCAAGGTGGTTCTTCAAGGAAGCAAGGACCGAGGCCCGTAATACGTGAGCCGGACGATGAACCACCGAGGGAAGCTCAAGTGCGGCCTTGTGAATGGCTGTCAGTGGAGTTTATGGTCCAAGCAGGCATCAAGGATGAATTTGACACATATGTGCATAATGCTGAACTCGAGGGCTTCATGCTAGATAAGTGCCCTCAATATTACCACTTAACTGATTCCTTTGTGAGAAGGTTTAAATTCACATCTTCACGCAATTCTCACAATGTCCTATTTGATCTTTATGATAAATCTTATACCATGGACTTAGAAGATTTTAATACTGCTTGTAAACTCCCGCAATGGGGTAGTGCTAGTGAACCTCGCAAATCTGAATTTAAAGATTTTCTTGCTAGTATCACTGTGGGGGAATCTAGAGAAATAGCACAAGCTACCATAGGGAGCATTCATTTTCCTGCTATACATTATTTTTCTCTCTTTATAGGTAGATGCATAAATGGCAAGGACGAGGCTTGTCACATGTGTGTTCCAGATCTTAGTGTTCTCAAGAGTGCTATGCTAGGTGATAAACAATATAACTTGGGAGCCATTGTTGCACGTAGGTTGCATAATAATAGTTTAAATGGAGACTTGTTTGGTGGGATTTATGCAACCTGCATGGCTAATTTTCTTGAGATACCCATACATGAAAGTGACATGGAGTTGCCTCCTACTTATCTAGATTATAATGCCATGGTTAGCCATCAGTTTCTTGAGAGGAATGAATAGTTCCTCCAATACCGACTAATCTTTGATAGATGTCGCACTGTCCATGTTGCTCTCTCTGCTCCTGGTTTCTTTGACTTTCAGGCAAAAAGGAGATACTTTATAACCAGGGAGGAGGCGAACGAGTACGAGAGGAGGACGGAGGCAGCTCGCCTCCAAGCTGTGGCTCATGAGGCAATAGCTGCTGCTTCTCAGTACAACCCTAGCTACAACTTTGATCCATGGGCATAGACCAACTTAGGACAAAAGCCTAAGCTTGGGGGAGTACCTATTTCTCACCGACATTACATTCATGTTCACACACTCATGCTAGTTGTCGGTGCTCATACTTTTTCATTGTACTATCCATGCTACTTTATTTTCTTTTCCTCGCTTTCTACCAGTGTGTTTGATAAACCTTAAGAAAAACAAAAAAATAGTTATAGCATTTAGCTAGTCTACTTTCCATGCTTGTAGTAGTAGTAATTAAAAAAAACTCAAAAAGATCTCTTGTTCTTCTTTTGCTTGTTGGGAGCTTTCCCGTGTAAATAGTTTTATTTCTTTTCTTTTCTTTGGGGGTCGAGAGGAGAAGACCATGATGAAAATGTTGAGTGGCTCTCATATGCATTATTGTTGATTTAACCAAGAGCCCATATTACCTTGTCTTCTCCCTTGAATTGAATGCTTGCAGATTCCATCTTAGTCCAATGCACGTGCACTATTATTATTATCCTCACTGTTCGGTCGTGCAAGTGAAAGGCGATAATGACGATATATGATGGATTGATTGAGATGAGAGAAGTTGGTATGAACTCGACCTATCTTGTTTTTTGTAAATATGATTAGTTCATCGTTCCTGATTCAGCCTATTATGAATAAACATGTTTGCAATGACAATTAGAGATTATAGTTGCTTATGCCATGCTTAATTAGCTAGGACTTTATAATGATTTACCTTGCGTGCCAACATGCTATTAAAATGGTTATGATGTGGTATGATAGGGTGGTATCCTCCTTTGAATGATTCAAGTGGCTTGACTTGGCACATGTTCATGCATGCAGTTGAAACAAAATCAACATAGCCTCCACGATATTTATGTTCATGGTGGATTATATCCTACTCATGCTTGCACTCAGTGTTGATTAATTTTAATGCATGTTCATGACTGTTGTCCCTCTCTGGTTGGTCGTTTCCCAGTATTTTCTAGCCTTCACTTGTACTAAGCGGAATACTGCTTGTGCATCCACTTCCATAAACCCCAAAGTTATTCCATATGAGTCCACCATACCTTCCTATATGCGGTATCTACCTGCCGTTCCAAGTAAATTTGTATGTGCCAAACTCTAAACCTTCAAATGAAATTTTGTTTTGCATGCTCGAACAGCTCATGTATCAACTAGGGCTGTTTGTATCTTCCATGCTAGGCGGGTTATTCTCAAGAGGAGTGGACTCCACTCCTCATTGACAAGAAAATGGTCGGTAACCGGGATGCCCAGTCCCATGCTCAAATCAAAAAGAATTGCAAACAAAACTCCCCCAGGATTGTTGTTAGTTGGAGGCAGCCGTTGTTTCGGGCAAGCCATGGATTGATGATTGTTGGTGGTGGGGGAGTATAAAAACTTTACCATTATGTTTGGGAACCGCCTATAATGTGTGTAGAATGGAAGATATCAAGATCTCTTGGTTGTTATGTTGACAATGAAAGTATGCCACCCAAAATATTATTTATCCCTGTTTCAAAATTGAGCTCTGGCACCTCTACAAATTCCTGCTTCCCTCTGCAAAGGGCCTATCTATTTACTTTTATGTTGAGTCATCATCCTCTTATTAAAAAGCACTAGTTGGAGAGCACCGCTGTCATTTGCATCCATTACTATTAATTTGTATTGAGTAGGACTATGACTGGATCTCTTTTACCATGAATCACAGTGTCTAGTCAGTCCTTGATCTTCAGGACTGCTCTGCATTTATGTTTTGCGGTCTCAGAAAGGACTAGCGAGATACCATCTTGTTATATCATATTATGATTGTTTGGAGAAAGTGTTGTCATCCAAGATTTACTATTATTTCTTGCTAGTTGGTTATGCCATTGATATGAGTAAACATGAGACCTAAGTGTTATTGTGAATATGGTTAGTTCATAATCTTTGCTGAAAACTTGAATGCTAGCTTTACATATTTACAACAACAAGAGCAAACAGAGTTTGTAAAAGTTTTTCTTTATCACTTTCAGTTTGTCAACTGAATTGCTTGAGGATAAGCAAAGGTTTAAGCTTGGGGGAGTTGATACGTCTCCATCGTATCTACTTTTCCAAACAATTTTGCCCTTGTTTTGGACTCTAACTTGCATGATTTGGATGGAACTAACCCGGACCGATGTTGTTTTCAGTAGAACTCCCATGGTGTTATTTTTGTGCAGAAATAAAAGTTCTCGGAATGACCTGAAACTCCACAGAAGTTATTTTTGGAATTAATAAAAAATATTGGCGAAAGAATCAACACCAGCGGGCCCACACCCTGTCCATGAGGGTGGGGGCGCGCCCCCCTGCCTCGTGGGCCACCTGGAGCTCCACCGACCTCAACTCCAACTCCATCTATTCACGGTCGAGGAGAAAAAAAAAGAGAGAATGATTCATCACGTTTTACGATACGGAGCCGCCGCCAAGCCCTAAACTCTCTCAGGAGGGCTGATCTGGAGTCCGTTCGGGGCTCCGGAGAGGGGAATCAATCACCGTCGTCATCATCAACCATCCTCCATCACCAATTTCATGATGCTCACCGCCGTGCATGAGTAATTCCATCGTAGGCTTGCTGGACGGTGATGGGTTGGATGAGATTTACCATGTAATCGAGTTAGTTTTGTTAGGGTTTGATCCCTAGTATCCACTATGTTCTGAGATTGATGTTGCTATGACTTTGCTATGCTTAATGCTTGTCACTAGGGCCCGAGTGCCATGATTTCAGATCTGAACCTATTATGTTTTCATGAATATATGTGAGTTCTTGATCCTATCTTGCAAGTCTATAGTCACCTATTATGTGTTATGATCCAACAACCCCAAAGTGACAATAATCGGGATACTTCTCGGTGATGACCGTAGTTTGAGGAGTTCATGTATTCACTAAGTGCTAATGCTTTGGTCCGATACTCTATTAAAAGGAGGCCTTAATATCCCTTAGTTTCCAATAGGACCCCGCTACCACGGGAGGGTAGGACAAAAGATGGCATGCAAGTTCTTTTCCATAAGCATGTATGACTATATTCGGAATACATGCCTACATTACATTGATGAACTGGAGCTAGTTCTGTGTCATCCTATGTTATAACTGTTGCATGAGGAATCACATCCGACATAATTATCCATCACCGATCAATGCCTATGAGCTTTTCACATATTGATCTTTGCTTAGTTACTTTACCGTTGCCACTGTTACCGTTACTACAAAACTACTACTATTACTTTTGCTACCGTTACCGTTTATTCCATACTACTTTGCTACTAAATACTTTGCTGCAGATATTAAGTTATCCAGGTGTGGTTGAATTGACAACTCAACTGGTAATACTTGAGAATATTCTTTGGCTCCCCTTGAATCGAATCAATAAATTTGGGTTGAATACTCTACCCTCGAAAACTATTGCGATCCCCTATACTTGTGGGTTTATCAGCCACATATTTGATAAATGGGTTTTCCAGCTCCTTGTGATACACCTCACATATGCGTCCAAAAGTGATATGGTAGTCTGATGGCGCAAACGTCCTCCTAGGTACCCAGACTTTGATCTTCTAGCACTCCTCTTCCGGTAAAGTTGCAGAGAAAGTCCCAGTGAAGCTTGGTAGTCTAATGTTCAGGTACTTAGTGACTCCCTTCAAGTGTCGTCCGAAAGGGGTGTCATCATTTGGCTGAGTGAACTTGTTCCTGGGGTCCGCCATCTATAGAGTAGAAATAGAGGAGAATTAGAAATGAGCAGAGAAGAGAAATCATGTGGCTTATTCTAGTGGTTGCGTCCTATAGTCAGTGTGTGCTCTGATACCATCTTGTAGCGACCACGATCCCAATGGACCAAAGTCTCTGTGCTTAAGTGTCATCCCTGGATCGGTAATGCTGACACACATAGTACTTGAGGAATTATAACAGAGTTTAATCACACAGTTATTACATCGAGTCCTCATAAAGAGTATGATTACACAAAAATATCATGGCCGAAGGCCATCTAAACTAAATAATCGCGGAAGCTTCGAAGGTAAATGAGTCCATCAACTCCAACGACATAGTTGTGTGCAAGACAATGACCTATAGCACCTTATTCGTCGTCTAAGTAGTCTGCATGATGAGACGTTGCAGCCATGTAGGTCAGCACATTGAATATGCTGGCAGAGTTACACTACAAAGCAAGGAATGCAAGAACTATATCTACATGCAATATTTGGTTGGTGGAGGCTCTAAGTTTATGATTTTGCATAAAGCTAGTTTTTCCCTACAACAAAGGAATACATTTTATTTAAATTACTCCCAAGTTGTACCAATATTTGAGAAGGTTCCTCCAACTCAAATCCCAATCAAACAAGTATCATCATTAAACCCAATTCAATTAATTAAAGAGTGATGAGATCAACAATGATATCCAATTCTAGATACAAAAGATGTCCATAACCGGGGACACGGCTAACCATGATTAGTTTGTACACTCTACAGAGGTTGCGCACTGTAACGCTCGGATAATCATGCTACAGTAATCCCCGTTAAACAAATGCCAAGTCATCTATATTACTGTTGCTAATTAAGTGGTAGTTCAAAAACATGGAAAATTCCAAAATTAATTAGTGACAAACACCCAAAGTCTTCAAAAGTCAAAACAAAAATGTTCGGGGGGTGCCAAATATTGCATAGGTAATTATGATGAAGTAAACACATTTTTAGAAAATGTCTAAATACTTTAAAATGAAATAAAATAGAAAAGAAAATAAATAAAAAGAAAAAGTGAAAACAAAACAAAAGGAAATGAACCCCCCCTCTCTTGGACCAGACGGCCCAGCTAACCCAGCCGACCAGCCCAGCCGGCCCGGCCTGCCTCCACCTGCCGCCTCCCTTCCCTGTTCCCCCGACCCGAGTCGGAACAGGGGCGCATCCCCACCGCACCCTCTTGTCGGCAACGAGGCGAGGATAAGGCCGCCACGCCCCACCTCCTCGATCCCGCCTCCCACTCGCCCCCACTCTTGCCTCGGTTCCTGCGCCTCTCCCACTCCCCTCCAGATCCACCTCGCCCTCTCCTTCCCCTCCGCATCCGAGCGCCACCCCCGCCATGGCTCCGGCCTAGCCACGGCCACTGTGCCCACCTCTCCGCCCACGGTGTCCCCAAGGGCCGCCGTCGTCCACTTCTTAGACTGGAGCAACCCGTTGGAGACCAGAGCCACCACAACGCCCCCGACACCGCCGTCTTCCTCCTCTGCTCCGACAAGCTCTGCCGCCGTTCTTCACCGAATCCGGCCACGCCCCTGCAGCTACTAAACCCCCAAGGGACACCATGTGCGCCGCTTGGTGAGCCCTTGCTCCCTCCTCTCTCTCTCTCTCTCTCGCGCGCGCGCCCTAGCTAGCTGTCGTTGTAGCACCCGAACGCTCCGTCGCGGATCTCATCGCCGGCTGGACTCCGATGACCAAGTGGTCACGGGCCAGCGCCCGTTGCTTTCGCCACATCGTGTACGTCTCTCCTGGCCTCTCCATTTGCTTGTTGCCGCACCGCATCGCCATTTCCCTCCCGCACCTGAACTTCCGTCCACCTCGCTCGTCGCCAGCGACTTTTCCAGCCACCTCCGGCCACGCCACCGGTCCTAGTAGACGCGGCATCGACTCCCTGTTCGAACGCAACCCCCCGCGTCAACTTTGGTGGCCTGTAGCCAAATCCCGCAGCCTCCCGTGCGCTGCCGCCGCGTTTTGCCTCGCCGTCGACCATTCCGGTCGCCCCCGCCGTCGTGCTCCCCTCCACCGGACGCGGCGCGAAGAGGCCGTTCTAGAGAGCCTGGCCGCGCCCGATTTGGTGCCGCGTAGGAGAATCCCGACGCTCACCGGCGTTCGGCCATTGCGCGCGGGCTCGCCAGAGGTACTCCGGTGGCTCCGCTGAGTTGGCACACCTGGGGCCACCCCTGGGTCACTGCCTGTGGGCCTGGGGGCCCCAACTAGTCACGTTGACCGAAGCCAACTCCGCTGACGTGGCAGCTACTGCCCTGACATGTGGTCCCCATGCCATAAAACGAATAAAAACAAATAGATAATCTGCTAATTAATCAAATTGATTAATTAAAACCTAATCTCTCACTGATTACTGGGCCCCGCCTGCTAATTAACCGAATTAATTAGTCTAAACCCCCTGTTAGTGCCCTGTCAATGACATGTGGGTCCCACTGGACCCACCTGTCTGGTTTGACTGGTCAGCCAACCTGTTGACCAGCTGACGTCAGCATTGCATCATGCTGATGTCATAATTCCTTTTTGTTAAAAAAGTAAATTCCAATAAATGATTTAAATCTTTTAAAATTAATATAAAATAAACCGTAACTCGGATGGAAAAACTTTGTACATGAAAGTTGCTCAGAACGACAAGACGAATCCGGATACGCAGCCCGTTTGTCTGCCACACCTCCCTAGCATAGCGAACACACAACTTTCCCCCCTCCGGTTCATCTGTCCGAAAACGCGAAACACCGGGAATACTTTCCCGGATGTTTTCCCCCTTCGTCGGTATCACCTACTACCGCGATTGGGCACACCTAGCATCGTTACTTGTCATGTCATGCATCTATAGGCATCTGTTTGCATTGTATTCGTTGTTTCTTCCCCCTCTTCTCTCCGGTAGACTACGAGACCGACGCTGCTGCTGCCCAGTTCGACTACGGAGTTGACGACCCCTCCTTGCCAGAGCAACCAGGCAAGCCCCCCCCCTTGATCACCAGATATCGCCTATTCTTCTCTATACTGCTTGCATTAGAGTAGTGTAGCATGTTACTGTTCCGTTACTCCTATTCTGTTGCATAGCCTGTCATTGTTGCTACAGTCATTGATACCTTACCCACAATCCTAAATGCTTAGTATAGGATGCTAATTTATCATCTGTGGCCCTACATTCTTGTCAGTCTGCCTTGCTATACTATTGTGCCGTGATCACTCAGGAGGTGATCACGGATATATACTATACATATATACATACTATACAGATGGTGACTAAAGTCGGGTCGGCTCGTTGAGTACCCGCGAGTGATTCACGGATTGGGGGCTGAAAGGACCTTTGTCCCAACGGCCCTGTGTGTGGATCTTTGTGGCGGAGCGATAGGGCAGGTTGAGGCCACCTAGGTGAGAGGTGGGCCTGGCCCTGGTCGGCTCTCGCGGTTGCTTCAGGATAACACGCTTAACGAGATCTTGGTATTTGATCTGAGTCTGGCCATTGGCCTATACGCACTAACCAACTACGCGGGAAAGATATGGGCACTCGACGTCGTGGTATCAGCCGAAGCCTTCATGACGTCAGCGACTGAGCGGCGCGCGCCGAATTGGAACGTAAGCATGCTCTTATATTAAGGGGGCTAGTTATGCTTCCGACCGCCCATGAAACATGCAGGTGTGCAATGGGCGATGGGCCCAGACCCCTGCGCGCATAGGATTTAGACCAGCGTGCTGACCTCTCTGTTCTGCCTAGGTGGGGCTGCGACGTGTTGATCTTCCAAGGCCGGGCATGACCCAGGAAAGTGTGTTCGTCCAAATGGGATCGAGCGTGTTGGGTTATGTGGTGCACCCCTGCAAGGAAGTTAATCTATTCGAATAGCCGTGTCCCTCGGTAAAAGGATGACCCGGAGTTGTACCTTGACCTTATGACAACTAGAACCGAACACTTAATAAAACACACCCAGACAAGTTCCACAGACAACCCAGTGATCGCTTTTCCACAGGGCAACGAGGGGAGGATTGCCGGGTAGGATTATGCTATGCGATGCTACTTGTAGGACTTCAATCTACTCTCTTCTAAATGTTGCAATACGGAGGCTGCCAGAAGCGTAGTCTTCGATAGGACTAGCTATCCCCCTCTTATTCTGGCATTCTGCAGTTCAGTTCACTAATATGGCCTCCTTACACATATACCCATGCATATGTAGTGTAGCTCCTTGCTTGCAAGTACTTTGGATGAGTACTCACGGGGTCTTTGCTCCCTCTTTTCCCCCGTTTTCCTCTTCTTCCCGGATGCCGCAACCAGACTTTGGAGCCTAGGAGACAGACGCCACCGCCGACGATGACTCCTACTACACCGGAGGTGCCTACTACTACGTGCAGCCCGCTGACGACGACCAGGAGTAGTTTAGGAGGATCCCAGGTAGGAGGCATGCGCCTCTTTCGATTTGTATCCCAGTTTGTGTTAGCCATCTTATGGCAACTTGTTTAACTTATGTCTGTACTCAGATATTGTTGCTTCCGCTGACTCGTCTATGATCGAGCACTTGTATTCGAGCCCTCGAGGCCCCTGGCTTGTATTATGATGCTTGTATGACTTATTTATGTTTTAGAGTTGTGTTGTGATATCTTCCCGTGAGTCCCTGATCTTGATCATACACGTTTGCGTGCATGATTAGTGTATGATTGAATTGGGGGCGTCACACACACATTTCCCCACAAGACTCGACCGCATCCATTATCGGATGATCAAGACATAGTCTTTCTGAAGCATTAACTCTCTACTTCGGGCAGACTGGTACACCTACTTTCCCCTACATCTGCTAGTCCACCTCTTCAAGAGGTCATACAACTTACTCCACTATGCCAGAGCCCATAATGGCTTGTGGCTGCACACGGAAGTTTCTAGTCATGAAATATCATATGATACCTTTGAGCCTAGGTGGCGAACCAAGGAAAAATCACATGGGTACTCCGGGATTTCCCTAATGGACAAACACTGGATTCTCCAGGTGCCCCAACTAATCCACCCAGATGTGTATTAAAGTTGCCAGCTTAATGTTATCCACAATTAATAACTCTCATAACTTCCATGTGAATCACGATCCAATCCTCGTCTACGAGCATAGTTAAGCAATAGTAGAGCATAACGTATATTCCCGGGGTGATCAAAAGGTATTAGGTTCCAACCTCAAGTACTACAACCAAACCACATGTTCCCAATCCTACTCATGCAAGTATTTGAGGACATAACTAATGCATAGTAAAAACTAGGCATACAAGAGTATGATCAAAGTGTAACTTGCCTTGCTGATGATATGCAAACTCTAGATATTCGTAGTAACAAGCTTCGCACTTCGGGTAATCTAGCATAGACGAACAGTAGCATACATAAGCAATCACTCAAACAAAACAAAGAGAAAACGAGAAAAGATCCAAATCAAACACGAAACAAGCAAACGTCTAAACTAAACATAAAACAAACCTAAAAACATTATTTTCATGTGGATTAGATCTTAACAGTAGGTACATGTGATTAGCTACGATTTGCAAAAAGAAACAACTCAAATGGAGCTATGAAACTCAAGATACGAACGAAACAAGATCGTTTACTAATCTGAACTAAACTCAAATTTTAAATTGCCAAAATCATGTTCAAGTTGGTTAAATGGAAAGAAGAGATCGTTACAAAGATTTACGCGCTGGTTTCACCTAATTTGGACAAACGAGCAAAAAGTTACGCTAGTTTTAAGATCAGGGGCTAAATCGCAAGAAAACTATTCGCGGATAGGTCCCTAGCCGAAAATGAATATAAAAAGAAAAATCTACGGAACGAACGTCCACTAACAGAACTAAACGAACGAACTCGTTCGTTAAAACGACCTAACCAGTGAACGTTTACTAAATAAACTAAAACAAAAACGAAAAATCAATCTAAACCTATACTTCAACCAAAAATAAAACAAAAAGAACCGACCGGTTCTTATCGGCCAACACGGTTTTCGACGCGGTCAATGGGGCGGTGGGATCCGGCGGCGGTGGCAGGCGGCGGCGGCGACGGCGGGGCGAGGTGGTGACGCGGGCGGCGGTGCGGGGCAACAGCAGCATGCGCGGCAGCGGCAGGCGGCGACGCTAGGCAGCAGAGCTAGCAGGCGGCAGCGACGGCTCGGGTAGGGCGTGGGGCGGCGGTGTGCGGTGGCGTGGCAATGGAGGAGATGAGGGGTCGGGTCGGGCGCCTTATAAAGGGGCCCCGGGGCTCCTCCGACTTGGAGGAGGTGTCGGACGGGAGCGGCGACGGCTCGGACTCCTTCAGGAGTTCGGCGGCTCAATGGCGGCGCGGCGCGGGGAAGGCGGTGGCCTGCTGGGCCGGCTGGGCCTTCTGCCCAGTTCGGTCTGGAACTTTTTTTAAAATAATTTCACCGCGAAGGAAAAATCCTAATAAAATATTAAAAAACTAAAAATTCCAGAAACAATTTTCACCATCCAAACCTAATATTTAGGACAAGATGAACATTTTTCTGGACTGAAATGCAATTTTCAAAAATGCATGTTTTCTCTCATTCAAATAAAATAGCAAATAAAAAACAAATAAAATGATAATTTTGATTTTAAAATTTCTTCTCCAATATTTCTCTTCTGTTGAAGAAGTCATATTATCTTCTCTCATTTATGTTTATTGTTGGAAATAATTTGAGAGAAAATATTAAAATCAAATTGATCATCTTTTCAAATTTGAACTAAATTCAAATATGAAAATTTTGTGAAACTTCCAACTCTCTCCTTGGGTCCTTGAGTTGCTAAAGATTTCTATGATCACAACAAAATGCAAATAAAATATGATATGCATATGATGATCTATGTATAACATCCAAATTGAAAATTGGGATGTTACAACATACCAACAAAAGAAAAAATTCTTCTATGATTTAAGACATTACTTTTGGGATGGCCCACATCTTTATAAAGAAGGAGTAGATGGTATTATTAGACGTTGCGTACCTGAGCATGAACAGGAACAAATCCTACGAAAATGTCACTCTGAAGTTTATGGAGGACATCACGCGGGAGACAGAACCGCTCATAAGGTATTGGAATTTGGTTTTTATTGGCCTACTCTCTTCAAGGATGTCTGCAAGTTCGTATCATCGTGTGATGAATGCCAAAGAATAGCTAATGTCGGTAAGCGTCAAGAAATGCCTATGAATTATTCACTTGCTGTTGAACCATTTGATGTTTGGGGATTTGACTTCATGGGACTTTTTCCTTCCTCTAATGGGTATACACATATTTTGGTTGTTGTTGATTATGTTACTAAATGGGTAGAAGCTATTCCAACCAGTAGTGCTGATCACAACACCTCTATTCAAATGCTTAAGGAATTTATTTTCCCAAGGTTTGGAGTCCCTAGATATTTAATGATTGATGGTTGTTCACACTTTATTCATGGTGCTTTCCGTAAAATGCTTGCTAAGTATGATGTTAACCATAGAATTGCGTCACCTTATCATCCTCAGTCTAGTGGTCAAGTTGAACTTAGCAATAGAGAAATAAAACTAATCTAACAAAAGATTGTCAATAGGTCCTCAAAAAATTGGTCTAAGAAATTAGATCATGCACTTTGGGCTTATAGAACAGCATATAAAAATCCTATGGCTATGTCTCCATATAAATGATTTATGGAAAAGCTTGTCATTTACCTCTTGAGTTAGAACACAAAGCTTTTTCGGCAATAAAAGAACTCAATTATGATTTCAGACTTGCTGGGGAAAAGAGGTTATTTGATATTAGCTCATTAGATGAATGGAGAACCCAGGCTTATGAAAATGCTGAGTTATTCAAAGAAAAAGTTAAAAGATGGCATGCCAAAAGAATAAAAAAGCATGAGTTTAAAGTCGGAGAATATATTCTTTGTTCAACTCTCATTTTAGATTCTTTGTAGGAAAACTCCTCTCCACATGGTAAGGACCCTATGTCATTGAGGAGGACTATCGATACGGAGTTATCAAAATAAATAATGCCAAAGGGACTAACCCAATGGTTGTCAATGGACAACGAATAAAACACTATATCTCAGGTACGCCCATAAATGCTGGAAGCAATGTTATCCATGTTGGGGAACATAGCAGAAATTCAAAATTTTCCTACGAGTCAGCAAGATCTATCTATGGAGAGACTAGCAACGAGAGAGAGGGGAGTGCATCTACATACCCTTGTAGATCGCTAAGCGGAAGCGTTCAAGAGAACGGGGTTGAAGGAGTCATACTCGTCGTGATCCAAATCACCGGAGATCCTAGTGCCGAACGGACGGCACCTCCGCGTTCAACACACGTGCAGCCCGGTGACGTCTCCCATGCCTTGATCCAGCAAGGAGAGAGGGAGAGGTTGGGGAAGACTCCGTCCAGCAGCAGCACAACGGCATGGTGGTGATGGAGGAGCGTGGCAATCCTGCAGGGCTTCGCCAAGAACCACGGGAGAGGAGGACAAAGAGAGGTAGGGTTGCGCCAGGGAGAGGTGGAAACTCTTGTGTATGGCAGCCCCAAAACCTCAAGTATATATAGGGGAGAGGGAGGGGGTTGCGCCCCCCTTAGGGTTCTCACCCCAAGGGGTGCGGCTGCCCCAAAAACCCATCTAGGGTGGCAGCCCAAGGGGGGAGAGGGGGAAACTTGCCCCCCAAGTAAGGTGGGTGCGCCCCCTTCCCCAAACCCTAGGCGCCTTGGGCCCTTGTGGGGGGCGCACCAGCCCACCTGGGGCTGGTCCCCTCCCAAACTTGGCCCATGCAGCCCTCTGGGGCCGGTGGCCCCACTTGGTGCACCCCTGGGACCCTCCCGGTGGTCCTGGTACGTTATCGATAAACCCGAAACTTTTCAGGTGACCAAAACAGGACTTCCCATATATAAATCTTTACCTCCGGACCATTCCGGAACTCCTCGTGACGTCTGGGATCTCATCCGGGATTCCGAACAACATTCGGTAACCATGTATATCTATTCCCTATAACCCTAGCGTCACCGAACCTTAAGTGTGTAGACCCTACGGGTTCGGGAACCATGCAGACATGACCGAGACGTTCTCCGGCCAATAACCAACAGCGGGATCTGGATACCCATGTTGGCTCCCACATGTTCCACGATGATCTCATCAGATGAACCACGATGTCAAGGACTCAATCAATCCCGTATACAATTCCCTTTGTCTAGCGGTATTGTACTTGCCCGAGATTCAATCGTTGGTATGCCGATACCTTGTTCAATCTCGTTACCGGCAAGTCTCTTTACTCGTTCCGTAACACATCATCCCGTGATCAACCCCTTGGTCACATTGTGCACATTATGATGATGTCCTACCGAGTGGGCCCAGAGATACCTCTCCGTCAACCGAAGTGACAAATCCCAGTCTTGATTCGTGCCAACCCAACAGACACTTTCGGAGATACCCGTAGTGCACCTTTATAGCCACCCAGTTACATTGTGACATTTGGTACACCCAAAGCATTCCTACGGTATCCGGGAGTTGCACAATCTCATGGTCTAAGGAAATGATACTTGACATTAGAAAAGCTTTAGCATACGAACTACACGATCTTTGTGCTAGGCTTAGGATTGGGTCTTGTCCATCACATCATTCTCCTAATGATGTGATCCCGTTATCAACGACATCCAATGTCCATGGTCAGGAAACCGTAACCATCTATTGATCAACGAGCTAGTCAATTAGAGGCTTACTAGGGACATGGTGTTGTCTATGTACCCACACATGTATCTGAGTTTCCTGTCAATACAATTATAGCATGGATAATAAACAATTATCATGAACAAGGAAATATAATAATAATAACTAATTTATTATTGCCTCTAGGGCATATTTCCAACAGTCTGCCACTTGCACTAGAGTCAATAATCTAATTCACATCGCCATGTGATTAACACTGACAGGTCACATCGCCATGTGACCAACATCCAAAGAGTTTACTAGTGTCACTAAACTAGTTCACATCACCATGTGATTAAGACTCAATGAGTTCTGGGGTTTGATCATGTTTTGCTTGTGAGAGAGGTTTTAGTCTACGGGTCTGCAACATTCAGATCCGTATGTACTTCGCAAATCTCTAGGTTATATTGTAAATGCTGCTTCCACGCTCCACTTGGAGCTATCCCAAATGGTCGCTCCACTATGTGTATCCGGTTTGCTACTCATAGTCATTCGGATAGGTGTTAAAGCTTGCATCGACGTAACCCTTTACGCCGAACTCTTTATCACCTCCATAATCGAGAAACATTTCCTTATTCCTCTAAGGATAATTTTTTACTGCTATCTAGTGATCCACTCCTGGATCACCTTTGTACCCTCTTGCCAGACATGTGGCAAGGCACACATCAGGTGCGGTACTCAGCATGGAATACCGTATAGAGCCTATGACAAAAGCATAAGGGACGACCTTCGTCCTTTCTTTCTCTTCTACCGTGGTCGAGCTTTAACTCTTAACTTCATACCTTACAACTCAGGCAAGAACTCCTTCTTTGACTGATCCATCTTGAACAATTTCAAGATCATGTCAGGGTATGTGCTCATTTGAAAGTACTATTAAGCGTTTTGATCTATCCTTATAGATCTTGATGCTCAATGTTCAAGTAGCTTAATCCAGGTTTTCTATTGAAAAACACTTTTCAAATAACCCTATATGCTTTCCATCATTTCTGATCAACAATATGTCAACAACATATACGCATCAGAAATTCTATCTTGCTCCCACTCACTTCTTTGGAAATACAAGTTTCTCATAAACTTTGTATAAACCCAAAATCTTTGATCATCTCATCAAAGCATACACTCCAACTCCGAGATGCTTACTCCAGTCCTTAGAAGGATTGCTGGAGCTTTGCATATTTGTTAGAGTCTTTCAGGATTGTCAAAACCTTCTGGTTGTATCACATACAACCTTTCCTTACGAAAACTGATAAGGAAACTTGTTTTGACATCCATCTGCCAGATTTCATAAATGAAGCTAATGCTAACATGATTCCAACGGACTTAAGCATCGCTACGGATGAGAAAATCTCATCGTAGTCAACTCCTTGAACTTGTGAAAAACTCTTCGCCACAAGTCGAGCTTCATCGACGGTGACATTATTGTCCATGTCCGTCTTCTTCTTAAAGATCCATTTATCTCAATGGCTTGCCGATCATCAGGCAAGTCCACCAAAGTCCATGCTTTGTTCTGATACATGGATCCTATCTCAGATTTCATGGCCTCTAACCATTTGTCGGAATATGGGCCCACCATCGCTTCTCCATAGCTCGTAGGTTCATTGTTGTCTAGCAACATGACCTCCAAGACAGGATTACCGTACTACTCTAAAGTAGTACACATCCTTGTCGACCTACGAGGTTTGGTAGTGACTTGATCCCAAGTTTCATGATCACTATCATAAGCTTCTACTTCAATTGGTGTAGGTTCCACAGAAACAACTTCCTGCGCCCTGCTACATACTGGTGGAAGTGATGGTTCAATAATCTCATCAAGTCTCCACCATCCTCCCACTCAATTCTTTCAAGAGAAACTTTTCCTCGAGAAAGGACCATTTTCTAGAAACAATCCATTTGCTTCCGGATCTGAAATAGGAGGTATACCCAACTGTTTTTGGGTGTCCTATGAAGATGCATTTTATCCGCTTTGGGTTCGAGCTTATCAACCTGAAACTTTTTCACATAAGCGTCGCAGCCCCAAACTTTTAAGAAACGACAACTTAGGTTTCTCCAAACCATAGTTCAAACGGTGTCGTCTCAATGGAATTACGTGGTGCCCTATTAAAGTGAGTGCGGTTGTCTCTAATGCCTAACCCATGAATGATAGTGGTAATTCGATAAGAGACATCATGGTACGCACCATATCCAATAGGGTGCAACTATGATGTTCGTACACACCATCACACTATGGTGTTCCAGGCGGTATTAATTGTAAAACAATTTCCACAATGTCTTAATTGCGTGCCAAAGCTCGTAACTCGGATACTCATCTCTATGATCATATCATAGACATTTTATCCTCTTGTCACAATGATCTTCAACTTCACTCTGAAATTACTTGAACTATTCAATAATTCAGACTTGTGTTTCATCAAGTAAATATACTCAACATCTACTCGAATCATCTGTGAAGTAAGAACATAACGATATTCACTGCATGCCTCAGTACTCATTGGACTACACACATCAAAATGTGTTACTTCCAACAAGTTGCTATCTTGTTCCATCTTACTGAAAACGAGGCTTCTTAGTCATCTTGCCCATGTGGTATGATTTGGATATCTCAAGTGATTCAAAATCAAGTGAGTCCAAACGATCCATCTGCATGGAGTTTCTTCATGCGTATACACCAATAGACATGGTTCGCATGTCTCAAACTTTTCAAAAACCAGTGAGTCCAAAGATCCATCAACATGGAGCTTCTTCATGCGTTTTACACCAATATGACTTACATGGCAGTGCCACAAGTAAGTGGTACTATCATTACTATCTTATATCTTTTGGCATGAAAATGTGTATCACTACGATCGAGATTCAATAAACCATTCTTTTTAGGTGCAAGACCATTGAAGGTATTATTCAAATAAAAAGAGTAACCATTATTCTCCTTAAATGAATAATCATATTGCGATAGACATAATCCAATCATGTCTATGCTCAACGCAAACACCAAATCTCGATGGTAGACGGAGCGTGCGATGCTTGATCACATCAACCTTGGAAACACTTCCAACACATGTCGTCAGCTCACCTTTAGCTAGTCTCCGATTATTCCCTAGCTTTTATTTCGAGTTACTAACACTTAGCAACCGAACCGATATCTAATACCCTGGTGCTACTAGGAGTACTAGCAAAGTACACGTTAACATAATGTATATCCAATATACTTCTATCGACCTTACCAGCCTTCTCATCTACCAAGTATCTAGGGTAAGTCTGCTCCAGTGGCTAGTCCAGAAGCACTTAGTCTCAGGTTTGGGTTCAACCTTGGGTTTCTTCACTAGAGCATCAGCTGATTTGTCGTTTCATGAAGTATCCCTTCTTGCCCTACCCTTCTTGAAACTAGTGGTTTCACTAACCATCAACAATTGATGCTCCTTCTTGATTTCTACATTCGCGGTGTCGAACATGGCGAATAGCTCAAGGATCATCATATATATCCCTGTTATGTTATAGTTCATCACGAAGCTCTAGTAGCTTGGTGGCAATGTCTTTGGAAACACATCACTATCTCATTTGGAAGATTAACTCCCACTCGATTCAAGTGATAGTTGTACCCAGACAATCTGAGTACAAGCTCAACGATTGAGATCTTCTCCCTCAGCTTGTAGGCTAGAAAACTCGTCGGAGGTCTCATACCTCTTGACGTGGGCATGAGCCTGAAATCCCAATTTCAGCTCTTGGAACATCTCATATGTCCTGCGACATTTCAAAAATGTCTTCGGTGCCTCAATTCTAAACCATTTAACATTACCCACTGAACTATCATGTAGTCATCAAAACATGTATGTCAGATGTTCGCAACATCCACAAACGACATTCGAGGTTCAGCACACCGAGCGGTGCATTAAGGACATAAGCCTTCTACGCAGCAATGAGGACAATCCTCAGTTTACGGACCCAGTCCGCATAATTGCTACTATCAACTTTCAACTAAATTTTCTCTAGGAACATATCTAAAACAGTAGAACTAAAGCGCGAGCTATGACATAATTTGCAAAGACCTTTTGACTATGTTCAGGATAATTAAGTTCATCTAATGAACTCCCACTCAGATAGACATCCCTCTAGTCATCTAAGTGATACATGATCCGAGTCAACTAGGCCGTGTCCGATCATCACGTGAGACGGACTAGTCATCATCGGCGAACATCTTCATGTTGATCGTATCCACTATACGACTCATGTTCGACCTTTTGGTCTCTTGTGTTCTGAGGCCATGTCTGTACATGCTAGGCTCGTCAAGTTAACCTAAGTGTTTCGCGTGTGTAAATCTGGCTTACACCCGTTGTATGTGAACGTTAGAATCTATCACACCTGATCATCACGTGGTGCTTCGAAACAACGAACTTTCGCAACGATGCACAGTTAGGGGGGGGACACTTTCTTGAAATTATTATGAGGGATCATCTTATTTACTACCGTCGTTCTAAGCAAATAAGATGCATTAACATGATAAACATCACATGCAATCAAAAGTGACATGATATGGCCAATATCATTTTGCTCTTTTTTTGATCTTCATCTAACATTAAACCATTTAACATTACCGAACTATCATGTAGTCATCAAAACGTGTATGTCAGATGTTCGCAACATCCACAGACCGCGTTCGAGGTCCAGCACACAGCGCGGTGCATTAAGGACATAAGCCTTCTACTGTCGGCATAATTGCTACTGTCAACTTTCAACTATATTTTCTCTAGGAACATATCTAAAACAGTAGAACTAAAGCGCGAGCTATGACATAATTTGCAAAGGGCTTTTGACTATGTTCAGGATAATTAAGTTCATCTAATGAACTCCCACTCAGATAGACATTCCTCTAGTCATCTAAGTGATTACATAATCTGAGTCAACTAGGCCGTGTCCGATCATCACGTGAGATGGACTAGTCATCATTGGTGAACATCTTCATGTTGATCGTATCTACCATACGACTCATGCTCGATCTTTCGGTCTCTTGTGTTTCGAGGCCATGTCTGTACATGCTAGGCTCATCAAGTTAACCTAAGTGTTTCGCATTTGTAAATCTGGCTTACATCCGTTGTATGTGAACGTTAGAATCTATCACACCCGATCATCACGTGGTGCTTCGAAACGACGAACTTGCGCAACGGTGCACAGTTAGGGGGAACACTTTCTTGAAATTTTAATGAGGGATCATCTTATTTACTACCGCCGTTCTAAGCAAATAAGATGCATAAACATGATAAACATCACATGCAATCAAAAGTGACATGATATGGCCAATATCATTTTGTTCCTTTTGATTTCCATCTTCGGGGCTCCATGATCATCATCGTCACCGGCATGACACCATGATCTCCATCATCATGATCTCCATCATCGTGTCTCCATGAAGTTGTCTCACCAACTATTACTTCTACTACTATGGCTAACGGTTTAGCAATAAAGTAAAGTAATTACATGGCGTTGTTCAGTGACACGCAGGTCATACAATAAATAAAGACAACTCCTATGGCTCCTGCCGGTTGTCATACTCATCAACATGCAAGTCGTGATTCCTATTACAAGAACATGATCAATCTCATACATCACATATCATTCATCACATTCCTTTTTGGCCATATCACATCACATAGCATACCCTACAAAAACAAGTTAGATGTCCTCTAATTGTTGTTTGCATGTTTTACGTGGCTCCTATGGGTTTCTAGCTAGAACGTTTCTTACCTACGCAAAACCACAACGTGATATGTCAATTGCTATTTACCCTTCATAAGGACCCTTTTCATAGAATCCGATCCGACTAAAGTGGGAGAGACTGGCACCCGCTAGCCACCTTATGCAACAAGTGCATGTCAGTCGGTGGAACCTGTCTCACGTAAGTGTACGTGTAAGGTCGGTCCGGGCCGCTTCATCCCACAATACCGTTGAAACAAGATTGGACTAGTAACGGTAAGCATATTGAACAAAATCAACACCCACAATTACTTTGTGTTCTTCTCGTGCAAAGAATCTATGCAATAGACCTATCTCATGATGCCACTGTTGGGGCACGTAGCAGAAATTCAAAATTTTCCTACGAGTCACCAAGATCTATCTATGGAGAGACTAGAAACAAGAGAGAGGGGAGCGCATCTACATACCCTTGTAGATCGCTAAGCGGAAGCGTTCAAGAGAACAGGGTTGAAGGAGTCGTACTCGTCGTGATCCAAATCACCGGAGATCCTAGTGCCGAACGGACGGCACCTCCGCGTTCAACACACGTGCAGCCCGGTGACGTCTCCCATGCCTTGATCCAGCAAGGAGAGAGGGAGAGGTTGGGGAAGACTCCGTCCAGTAGCAGCACAACGGCATGGTGGTGATGGAGGAGCGTGGCAATCTTGCAGGGCTTCGCCAAGCACCACAAGAGAGGAGGAGAAAGAGAGGTAGGGCTGCGCCAGGGAGAGGTGGAAACTCTTGTGCATGGCAGCCCCAAAACCTCAAGTATATATAGGGGAGAGGGAGGGGGCTGCGCCCCCCTTAGGGTTCCCACCCCAAGGGGTGCGGCTGCCCCAAAAACCCATCTAGGGTGGCGGCCCAAGGGGGGAAGAGGGGGAACTTGCCCCCCAAGTAAGGTGGGTGCCCCCCTTCCCCAAACCCTAGGCGCCTTGGGCCCTTGTGGGGGGTGCACCAGCCCACCTGGGGCTGGTCCCCTCCCACACTTGGCCCATGAATCCCTCTGGGGACGGTGGCCCCACTTGGTGGACCCCCGGGACCCTCCCGGTGGTCCCGGTACGTTACCGATAAAACCCGAAACTTCTCCGGTGACCAAAACAGGACTTCCCATATATAAATCTTTACCTCCGGACCATTATGGACTCCTCGTGACGTCCGGGATCTCATCTGGGACTCCGAACAACATTCGGTAACCATGTATATCTATTCCCTATAACCCTAGCATCACCGAACCTTAAGTGTGTAGACCCTACAGGGTTCGGGAACCATGCAGACATGACCGAGACGTTCTCCGGCCAATAACCAACAGCAGGATCTGGATACCCATGTTGGATCCCACATGTTCCACGATGATCTCATCGGATGAACCACGATGTCAAGGACTCAATCAATCCCGTATACAATTCCCTTTGTCTAGCGGTATTGTACTTGCCCGAGATTCGATCGTCGGTATGCAGATACCTTGTTCAATCTCATTACCGGCAAGTCTCTTTACTCGTTCCGTAACACATCATACCATGATCAACCCCTTGGTCACATTGTGCACATTATGATGATGTCCTACCGAGTGGGCCGAGAGATACCTCTCCGTCAACCGGACAAATCCCAGTCTCGATTCGTGCCAACCCAACAGACACTTTCGGAGTTACATTGTGACATTTGGTACACCCAAAGCATTCCTACGGTATCCGGGAGTTGCAAAATCTCATGGTCTAAGGAAATGATACTTGACATTAGAAAAGCTTTAGCATACGAACTACACGATCTTTGTGCTAGGCTTAGGATTGGGTCTTGTCCATCACATCATTCTCCTAATGATGTGATCCCGTTATCAACGACATCCAATGTCCATGGTCAGGAAACCGTAACCATCTGTTGATCAACGAGCTAGTCAATTAGAGGCTTACTAGGGACATGGTGTTGTCTATGTACCCACACATGTATCTGAGTTTCCTGTCAATACAATTATAGCATGGATAATAAACGATTATCATGAACAAGGAAATATAATAATAATAACTAATTTATTATTGCCTCTAGGGCATATTTCTAACAATCCAAACTTTGACACCGGAAGAACACATAAAAGAAACCTTCCGGAACACTCCAGAATAATGAAAAAAAGGAGGTGCGTGATACGGTAAGCAAATGGACTCCGAAAAATCCGCAAAATATTTTTTGTCAGTTTTGGAATAGTTAGAAAATTATGAAAATAATAAACTTCTAGGAAAGTGACCCTGGTGGGCACGAGCCTAGCACGCTCAGGTGGGTTGTGCCCAGCTTGGGTACTTCCTGGACTCTGTTTTTCTTCCGTTCTGCTTGTTCCCCAAGATAAAAAAATCCATATATACCACCGGAACCTGTTAACCTCCGTATCACAGAGAAATCTCTTGTTTTGTTTTCTTGCTGCTTTCTGACAGATATGAAAAGATGTCATCTCTAGATTCCGAGAAGGAGAGCCCGGTTTCTTATCAACCTTTAGATAAAAACATCTTCAAGGGCACCTATCCCTACATATGGTTTTCTGATGAAGAAGATGAAGATGAACCAGTCCCTCCTCGCTTCCTGAAGGAAAGCAAGGAAGCATTATGCAAGAGGATACTAAAGCTCGAGGAGGAGAACGATGAGTTGAGGATAGATAATTTCTACCTCTGAAACAAGCTAGAGAAAAAGGATAAGATCGCCACTACTTCATCACCACCATATCCTTCATCACCACCAAAAGAAAACTGAGTATTGGGTATGGGCACTCCCCTTGACTTTTGCCAAGCTTGGAGGAGGTGCCCCGGTATCATATCAATCTCCACTATCTTTTGCCTTTACTTTCTTAGTTCGATCAATGGTTATCTTTTGCTATTAGATGAATAAAAGTTTAGTTCGATCATTTCTTTTTGTGAGTTTGCTTAGTGATCAACCCTTGTAATCGTGTGCGATATACAATAAAGTTTAGTTTGAGTTTTGCCTTCTTTAATTTCTTGTTGCAATTAAAAGAAAGGAAATAAAAGAAAAAGATCATATGCTAATCTTATGGTAAGTGATGACATTACATAAGGAAAAGTATAAGTAGAAAACTTTATTGTAGATTGACAAACATAGCATTGGTCAATGATGCAACTCATGAAAGAATTAATAAGGGAAGAGAAGATTCACATATAAATATACTATCATGGAAATCTTTTATGATTGTGAGCACCCATCAAAATATTATATGCCAAAATTGTTGACGTTGGACAAGGAAGACAACTTAATGATTTATGTTTGTTCATATTCACATAGAATTTATATTGTCATAGATCCTTCAACATGTGGTGCTTGCCCTATCTTTGCCAGCCAAAAACTCCGCACTAAGTAGAGATACTACTTGTGCATCCAAAACCCTTAAACCCTATCTTGTTTGAGAGTCCACCAGACCTACCTATGGATTGAGTAAGATCCTTCAAGTCAGTTGTCATTGGCGAAAAAAGGAAAATAAAAATTGCTTATAAAAATGTGAGATCATTTAGTGTAAAGGAAAATTGAGTGTTGTACGAACTTGTGATGGTGAAGAATAAAAGCTACAGACTGCATAGTAAAGGTTGCCATCACAAGAGGCAATATAATGTGACGTTCTCTTGCACTAAGGGTTGAGCATACAAACAAAAGTGCATGGCAACCTCTACTTCCCTTTGCGAAGGGCCTATCTTTTACTTTCATGTATTCACTTTCATGCAAGAGTCAAAGTTTTTCTCTCTATTCCTTTTATTTTTCTCCTTTGGCAAGCATCATGTGGTGACGAAAGATCTAGGAACATATGTCCAGTTGAATATGGGTGGCATAAGTTATTATTGTTGACATCCCCTTGAGGTGAGTGTGTTGGGAGGCGAAACTATAAGCCCCTAACTTTGTTTGTGTCCGGTTGAAACGTTTTGCTCATGTGTACGCGGTGAGTGTTAGCAATCATAGAAGACTAAATGATGGTTGAGTATGTGGACTTGCCTAAAGGCTCCGATACGTGATCTTTCCTGAAAAGATGATGAATTGTAGTTGCAAAGTTGACTAAGAACATAGTTTGTCAGTTTCCAATAGAGTTTATGCTTTATATTTCGATGTTGTGATGAATTGTCACTTGTTCATGAGAAGTCTATGATAAAAAGTTCGATGATAGAAGTTTTATATTAAAGTTTGTTGTTGTTATAATAAGTCACATGATGCTGCTATGCCTGTATTTTTCTTTTTATCGGCACCTCTCCCTCTCTAAGCATGTGGACATGTTTTTCGATTTTGGTTTTCGCTTGAGGACAAGAAAGGTCTAAGATTGGGGGAGTTGATGCGTCCATTTTGCATCATGTTTTCCTACTGTTATTTATGTTGTTTTATTGTATAATAATTCTTTTTGGAGTAATTCTAATGCCTTTCCCCTCATAATATGCAAGGTATGGACCAAGGGGGAGAATTCCGGCACCTGGAAATCTGGACCTGAAAAAGCTACGTCAAGCTACCTATTCTGCACAACTCCAAATGAGCTGAAACTTCCCGAGGAATTTTTATGGAATATTTAATATTGGAGCAAATAAGTACCAGAGGAGGGCCACCAGGTGGGAACAACCCACATGGGGGCGCCAGGAGGCCCAGGCACGCCCTGGTGAGTGCTGCCCTCCTCGACCCACCTCCGGTGCCCCTCTTCTGGTATATAAGTCATTTTGACCTTGAAAAAAAATCAGAGGAGGACATTCGGGAAGAAGCACCGCCGCCTCAAGGCGGAACTTGGGCAGGAGCACTTTTGCCCTTCGACGGAGCGATTCCGCCGGGGGAACTTCCCTCCTGGAGGGGGAAATCATCATCAACATCATCACCAACAACTCTCCCATCTTGGGGAGGGCTATCTTCATCAACATCTTCACAACACCAACTCCTCTCAAACCCTAGTTCATCTCGTGTGTTCAATATTTATATCAAAACTATAGATTGGTGCTTGTGGGTGACTAGTAGTGTTGATTACATCTTGTAGTTGATTACTATATGGTTTATTTGGTGGAAGATTATATGTTCAGATCCATTATGCTATTTAATACCCCTCTAATCTCGAGCATGTTTATCATTTGTGAGTAGTTACTTTCGTTCTTGAGGTCATGGGGGAAATCATGTTGCAAGTAATCATGTGAACTTGATATGTGTTCGATATTTTGATGATATATATGTTGTCATTCTCTTAGTGGTGCCATGTGAATGTCGACTAAATGACACTTCACCATATTTGGGCCTAAGGGAATGCATTGTGGAGTAGTTATTAGATGGTGGGTTGCGAGAGTGACAGAAGCTTAAACCCCAGTTTATGCGTTATTCTGTAAGGGACCGATTGGTTCCAAAAGTTTAATGCTATGGTTAGAATTTATTCTTAATACTTTTCTCATAGTTGCGGATGCTTGCGGGAGGGTTAATCATAAGTAGGAGGTTTGTTCAAGTAAGAACATCACCTAAGCACCGGTCCACCCACATATCAAATTATCAAAGTACCGAACATGAATTAAGCCAACATGATGAAAGTGACTAGATGAAATTCCGGTGTACCCTCAAGAACACTTTGCTTATCATAAGAAACCATTTTGGCCTGTCCTTTGCCTCAAAAGGATTGGGCTACCTTGCTGCACTTTTGTTACTACTTTCGTTACTTGCTCATTACAAATTGTCTTGCTATCAAACTACTCCGCTACTTACAATTTTAGCACTTGCAGACAGTACCTTGCTGAAAACCACTTGTCATTTCCTTATGCTCCTTGTTGGGTTCGACACTCTTACTTATCAAAAAGGCTACAATTGACCCCATACACTTGTGGGTCATCATACCTCGTAACACACTCCTGATGATAACTCTGTAGTGTAGCTAATCGATCGTGGTCTGTCGAGGGTCATTCCTCCTTCACCACTCTCGATACGACTCTGTCGTGCAACACCTCAAGTGTGAACATCAAGGGTGTTTCCTCCTAGTTCACCTTGATGGTTACATCAAGAAGGAATTCATCGAGGGTGATTCCTTAGATTCCCCACTTGATGTTATGGACACATGGTTACCCTGGCTTGGGTCAGCCCCGAGGGGTACCCATGAGATATGTGAAGTCGGGTTAACCGTGGGGGTACCTGCGAGAGTTACTGTTATGGTGGGACTGAAGGGACATGCGGTATGAGCCTGATAGAGGTGGACCTGAGTTCGCGACATTCTATGTATAGTCGGGTTGACCTGGAGGGTACCCGTGAGATAATTACGAGTCACGACCGGGCCGGTAGACCATCGTAGAGAGAGAGGGTTGGACCTGGCCCTTACCGTATTTCCTCGAGACGGGGCAACGGGATCACATGCATGATCGTGAGTCTCTGCTTGCCTCCATGAGCTCCCAACACACTAAGGGTTTGGGTATTTGATTTGAGTTATCCACTGGACTATACGCACTAACTACCAAACAGGAACAGTTAAGGGCACTCAACATTGTACGTTTCTTCCGAAAGCTCTGTCAGACGTCCGCATTGTGGCACGGCTGGGTCAGCTCCATCCATGACAGAGGTGGTACCTAGACCTTCCCTGCACGCAATGACCCGGAGTGCAAGGGGCGATGGGCCCAAGACCCTGGAGTGCTTAGGATGTAGACCAGCAGGGACCTCACTGCGGAGCTTAGGTAGGACTACGACCCGTTGATCTTCCGAGGCTGGGCATTTCCAAGGAAAGTGTGTCCGGCCAGAGTAATCAAGCGTGTTGGGTAATGTGGTGCACCCCTGCAGGGAACTTATCTATTCGAATAGCTGTGTCCACGGTAATGGACGCTCGAAGATGTATCCCGATCTATTACAACTAGAAATGGATACTTGAGACATGTGATGGATGATGGCTCCAGGATTGCTTTCTCGCTGGGAGTCGAGGAACGATCTTTGGGCATTAACACTACAACATGCTTGTTAATTATAATATGCTATTCTATACTCTTTCGAATGCTGCAAGATGCTTGAAGATGCTAGTCTTCGATAGGCTAGGCTTTCCCTTCTCCTATGGCATTCTGTAGTTTAGTCCATAGTTACAACCCATTCCTTTGATACTAATGCATACTTAGTCTAGATCTCATGCTTGCGAGTACTTTGGATGAGTACTCACGGTTGCTTTGCTACCCTTTTGCCCCCTTCTTTCTTCTTTCCGGTTGTTGCTACCAGATGGCGGATCCCAGGAGACAGCTGCTACCACCGGCGACTACTACTACTACCCCGAGGGTGCCTACTACTACGTGGAGATCACTGATGACCAAGAGTAGTTAGGAGGTCCCAGGTAGGAGGCCTTGCCTTTTCGATCTATATCTTGTTTGTGCTTGCCTTCTTAAGTTAGTCTTGTTTAACTTATGTCTGTACTCAGATATTGTTGCTTCCACTGACTCTTGTGTATTCAAGCTTCTGTATTCGAACCCTCGAGGCCCCTGGCTTATAATATGATGCTTGTATTATTTTATTTGTGTCAAGAGTAGTGTTGTGATATCTTCCCATGAGTCCCTGATCTTTATCATACACATTTGTGTGTATGATTAGTGCACGACTGAATCGGGGGCGTCACAGAGCGGCAGGGACAACCTGCTCATTGCCCATCAACACATCCATGGCCGAAAAAGCATCTGCCACCGCTGCTGGTAGAACCAATCTACCCTCCTCATCGATTGCCCAACCATAAGGCTGCAAAGACGGGAAAGCTATCCCCCTGGTTAGCACGAGGGTCCAGAGTGATTGGAGGTGAGGGGTAGAAGCAGAGGACTTTAGGGAAGACTAAACGCCGACTGGACACCGACGGAGTAGATAAACCCCAGTCGCCATTGACGACTAGGGTAGGTTTACTTAGGACCGTCAAGATAAGAAAATAGAACTGTAAGTGCATCTAGTGCCACCCCTAGTTGGTTTTGGAGTATTTACGACAAACCTGGTTGAGGGACTAATGTGTTTGTGAGAATTGCAGGATAACACAGGTAGTAGTCCCTCATTGATTCGGTTTACCTACCGGATATGACCCCTAAAAATGTGTGAATACATTGAAGACAATGGTGGTATGTGAAGCTAATCACGTTAAAGACTATGACATGAGAAGACAACTTTTGAAGACTATGGAGCGCGAAGACTTAGCTGTTTCATTGTTTCTTTTCTTGTTTGTTGAGTCATAGGAACTACCGCACTGTTAAGTGGGGTCCAAGTGAACAAAGTCAGAGTGACTGAAGTGATGCTCAACCAAATCCTATGTCTTCGAGCAAAGACAATGAGTGCCAATCTTATCCAGAGTCGGATAAGTTAGCTTTACTTGTAGCCCAAGTCAAGTTGTCGCGTGTGTTTGACATCTGACGTTGCGACACGTGTCAGTTCCTTAGTGACCCAGGGTCATTTCGAACAAATCAGGTCGGGTTGCCCAGTGGCTATAAATATCCCACCCCCTACGCCATAAATTCGTGGCTGCTCAGAGTTAGTATATGGCTTTTGTCGTTTGAGAGCAACCCACCTCCGATGCTTTTGAGAGAAAATCCTTGCGAGGACAAAGCCCGAACCACCCAGAGCCCAAAGAGTGTTTGGCATCACTGAAGTCCTTCTGTCCACGAGATCTGAAGACTTATTTCACTTGAGGACTGTGAATCCTCTAGCCGGTTAGGCATCACGTTATGAGCATCCAAGAGTCATTGTGGATTGCCGGTGAACGAAGTCTGTGAAGGTTTGGGAGTCTACCTTGAAGACTTACCAGAGTGATTGGGCGGGGACTGAGAGTCCTTAGCTCAAGGGGAATAAGGTGAAGACGCGGTCTTCTGAGTTAAATCTCAGCCTCCCTAACCAGACGTACAGTTGTCACAGCAACTGGAACTGGTCGAACAAACCCCTATCCTTCTGAAGCTATTGGTTCTATCTCTCACTTCTCTTTATTTATCGTTTGTCTTTGTGAAGTCATTGCCTGCTTGCATTATCTGTTTGACTTCACTGTGTGACTACTTGTCCTGATTGGCTTCGTACTATCTTCCATCCTGATCTTTTCTACCTAGCTGCTAATAGTCTTCGTGCTTTCACTTCACTGAATACTTGACTATGGCTTGCCTAGTGTAGTCTACCTTCCGCTGCATACGAATAGTGTTGTTTCTATTGTTTGTCTTTGAAACTCCCATGTTTTGAAGACTTTCACAAAAATCACCTATTCACCCCCCTCTAGTCGATAACTAGCCCTTTCAATTGGTATCAGAGCAAGGTACACCCTTGTTCTATGTGATTCAGTTTAACCATCTGGAGTTTTAGCTATGTCAACTGCAGGGATAATCAAGGTCTCCGCTGCGTGCCCCATCTTCGATGGCACTGAATATCCCTACTGGAAGAATAGGATGCGCATGCATCTTGAAGCCATTGATGTCGATCTGTGGTATGTCGTCAAGAATGGCGTTCCCAAGACTAGTGAAGGTGTCACCCCTGCTGATGTCAAGAAGTTCATTCAACTGGACTCTACAGCCAAGAACGTCATCTGTGGTCATCTGACCAAAGGGCAGTATGGCCGTGTGAGCGCTCTGGAAACGTCGAAGCTAGTCTGGGACTGGCTCTCCAAGGTCAATGAAGGCGTCTCAACTTAGCGAGATCAACGAATCAGTACTCTCCGCAATCTCTTCAACCGCTTCAAAAGACACGACAATGAGAAATTCCAGCTCACATTTGATCACCTCACTGATATCACAAATGAGCTCCAAGCACTCGGTGCAACTGACATTACGAAGCATGAAATAGTGAAGACACTACTGAGATCTCTTGACAGCTCATTTGACACCTTAGCCCTGATGATACAAGAACGCCCTGATTTCAAGTCACTCAATCTGTCTGACATACTTGAGAGGCTCAACACACATGAGTACCAGCTATTTGAGAAACGAGATATCTATGGCCCCAACTATGGCCGAACTCGCGCTTTGAAGGCAAAGGCAGCCGCTTCCTCATCTGGAGAAGAATCTGAGTATAGTTCCCGTGATCCTAAAGACATTGGAAATGAGCTTGCTATCCTGGTGAATAAGTTCCAGAAATTCACTAAGAAGAAAAGCTTCAGAAAGTCTTCACGGTCCAGCTCAAGGGATGATGAAGCTTCCACCCATGACAGCAAGAAAAGAGCCTGTCACAAGTGCAAGAAACCTGGCCACTACATCTCTGAATGTCCACAGTGGGACAATGAGAAGAAGAAGAAGAAGAGCAAAGAATATGATTCAGATGACAAGAAGAAGAAGAAATCCTCAAAGTCTTCTTCCAAATCTTCCTCCAAGTCTTCATCACACAAGAAGAGCTCATCAGGCAAGGCACGTACTTTTGTTGGCAAGGAAATGGATTCAGAGGAGGAGTCTGCTTCTGAGGAGGCGGTGGTGGAGTCTGAGGAGGAGTCTGACTCTGGTGTCGCAAGTCTGGCTCTAGCTACAGCTTACGTCACCAAGTCCATCTTCAACACTGAAGACAATGACTCCGTCACCAACACTGATGACGAGAACGACTCGGCTCCCACCTACTGCTTCATGGCACGTGGTGCCCAGGTAAACTCTCGCGATGCTTACTTTCAAACATCAAGTGAAGATGACTCTGATGGTGAATCCAAACCTAACTACAAAAAACTTGCTAAAATTGCAACTGAACAACAGAAAGCTATGGAACATATTCAAAAATTGTTAGACAAAAGCGATGACCTGTTGGACGCGGAAATGACTAAGACTCAGTCCTTAATTGAAGACATAAAAAATCTTCATGTTAAGTACCAGGAACTTGAAGATCGACATGAAACACTCACAACCTCTCATGAAAAGCTCTCCTAAGATTATCTTCAAAGGAAGCAGGAACTCGAGAAATTGAGATCGGATCATGAAGATCTTCAAAAGGAAAACGAGTCACTCCGCGTTCAACAGATCAGTACCGCTTAGGAAGGATTTGAACCACCATGTCTAAAATGCATTGAGTGTGATAACGCTGCCTCTGTTGCTGAATGTTCTACTGCCACTACTGTTGAGATATCTTCAACTGCTGATGTGGTAACTAACCCCTCTGTTGAGGATACCACTACTATTGCTGATGAGAATACCAGGTTGAAGACACTGCTTGAGAGAGGGATGTACAAAAGCCTCAAAGGGCATCAGACATTATCTGATGTCCTCAAAAAGCAGATTCTGAACCGAAACCCTAGAAAAGAGGGTGTTGGGTTCGAGAGAAAAATGAATGTTGATGGGTCGTACTGGAAGCCTGAGCAGTACCCCAAAACCACCTGGGTTACTGCAAAGGAACCTTCAGTGGATCCATCCACCTTATCTGGCTTCAATTGTGCTAACCCTATTATCATTGATGAATCCTTTGATGCAAACTATAAATTGTTTAAGAATCAGAATGGCGAAGTTTTTGCCAGGCATATTGGTACTAACTGCAGGAATGGGCCACCTATGAAGAAGATATGGGTACCCAAAAGTTGTCTTGAGAATCTTCCCATGAATGTCATCATGACACCACCTATGAAGAAGACAAACCCCATATCAAAGGCTTCATATGGTCCAAAAGCTTCATACAGACCGAGGACTCATCTGAGTCACCCTAACGTCAATGTTTCGCAGGAAAATCATACTCAGACCCATGAATATGAGTATTATTCACCCCCTGCAAGGCTATTTACTAGGGCTCCGAAGCTGAAGTTCTCAAATGCTACACTTAGACTCATTGCTTCTAAGCCACCCCTGAAGATGTGGGTGGTTAAGAAAACTTAACTCTCTTTTGCAGGGAAAGGTCTCTAGCCGGAAATCAAAGGCGTCCAAAGCTAATGCTGGAGACCTTAAAAATCTTGTAGGGTGCAAGATAAATGCCCAAATGGTCTTACTATGTATTTCACTCCAGATTTCCTTGACACTCATCCTATCTATCCTAACCAAGACCTGAATTTCCCTGTTCCACTTGTTCGTCAAATGTTTCTGCTTCACAACTCGCTTGGTGAAGCCTATCCCCCAAACTGCACTGTAGGCTATGACACCTCGTGCTTCAGAATGGATTATGGACAGTGGATGCACTAATCACATGACTGGCGATCGAAGTCTTCTGATGGATTCAACGCTACGTCCATCAGACAAGAGCCACATCACATTTGCTGACACTGGTAAAAGCAAGGTATTGGGCCTAGGTAGAGTTGCAATATCAAGGGATCAACACATGGATAAAGTGATGCTTGTTGAATCCCTTGGTTTCAACTTAATGTATGTCTCAATGCTTTGTGAATTAAACATGATTGTACTATTTGGGAAATATCGTTGCCTTGTACTGATGGAATCTGACAAGTCTCTAGTCTTTGAAGGGTATCGAAAAGATGATATGTATATGGTAGATTTCTCAGCAGGACCGCAGATGGCCGTATGTCTTCTAGCAAAAGCTTCAGAATGCTGGCTTTGGCATCGAAGGCTAGGGCATGCTGGCATGAGGAACTTTCCCACTCTCACAAAGAAGAAGCATGTTGTGGGCATCAAAGGCGTCAAGTTCAAGAAGGATCATCTATGTGGTGCCTGCGAAGCCGGAAAGATGACAAGAGGCAAGCACCCCTCAAAGACAATCATGACTACATCTCAACCCTTCGAGCTGCTGCACATGGACTTATTTGGCCCTACTGACTACTCTACTCTTAATGCTACTGCTTGCCTCTATGGCTTCGTCATTGTTGATGATTACTCTCGTTATACATGGGTGCATATAATCCTCTACAAGACTGAAGTGCGGGATGTCTTCAGACGCTTTGCCAATCATGCCATGATGAACTATGGCGTCAAGATCAAGCACATCAGAAGCGACAACAGCACTGAGTTCAAGAACACTGGTCTCGATCTCTACCTGGATACCATGGGTATCACTCATGAGTTCTCTGCTCCTTACACACCTCAGCAGAATGGCATCGCGGAGCGCAAGAACAGGACTCTTATTGAGATGGCCTGAATGATGCTTGATGAGTACAAGACTCCACAGAAGTTCTGGCCTGAAGCCATTGACACTGCATGCCATGTCATCAACCGTGTTTATCTCCACAAGCTTGTGAAGAAAACCTCCTATGAGCTCCTAACTGGTAAGAAGCCAAAGGTAAGTTACCTCAGAGTATTTGGTGCTAAGTGCTGGATCAAGGATCCACATCACACTTCAAAATTTGCACCGAAAGCACATGAGGGTTTTATGCTTGGTTACGGAAAGGATTCGCACTCCTACAGAGTCTTCAACCTCTTTCACTATAAAGTGGTTGAAACTGTGGATGTGTGGTTCGATGAGACTAACGGCTCGCAAAGAGAGCACCTATCAAATGTGCTAGATGAATTACCCCCTAGCGAGTCAATCAAGCAAATGGGAATTGGAGAGATCATACCCTCTCAGAATCAGACTGAAGAAGAACTGGTCATTTCTGCATCCACTTAACCTGAAGACAATGCTCAACCTGAAGATAATGCCCCAAATGATGACATTGATCAGAATGAGCAAAATCTTCATCCTGCTCATCCTCGTGTTGCAAATGAAGTACAGATTGAGAAGATGATTGATAGCCTCAATGCACCTGGTCCACTCACTCGTTCAAGAGCTACACAAAGAGCAACACAACTTACCAATTTCTGTGGGCATTTTGCATTCGTCTCAATCTTAGAACCCAAGAAGGTCACTAAAGCCTTCATGGAACTTGAATGGATTCAAGCTATGCAAGAAGAGCTTCAACAGTTCGAGCTGAATAATGTGTGGGAACTGGTCAAGCGTCCTAATCCTCGGAAGCACAATATCATTGGCACCAAATGGATATATCGCAACAAGCAAGATGAGAATGGTCAAGTAGTCAGAAACAAAGCTCGTCTCGTTGCGCAAGGTTACACTCAAGTGGAAGGAATTGGCTTCGATGAAACATTTGCTCCGGTGGCAAGGCTTGAAGCCATACGCATATTGCTTGCCTATGCAAATCATCACAACATCCGTCTGTATCAAATGAATGTGAAGAGTGTTTTTCTCAATTGAAAGATAGAAGAAGAAGTATATGTTGCACAACCTCCTGGGTTTGAAGATCCAAAATATCCCGATATGGTATACAAGCTCAACAAGGCACTGTATGGCCTCAAACAAGCCCCTCATGCTTGGTATGACACGCTCAAAGACTTCCTGATGAGCAAAGGCTTCAAACCTGGTTCACTAGATCCAACTTTCTTCACGAAGACATATGATGGTGAACTGTTTGTGTGCCAAATCTATGTGGATGACATTATCTTTGGCTGCACCAACAAGAAATACAGTGATGCGTTTGGTCACATGATGCAAGAGCAATATCAGATGTCCATGATGGGTGAACTGAAGTTCTTTCTGGGTCTCCAAATCCGTCAGCAACGCAACGGCATCTTTATCTCTCAAGAAAAATATCTCAAAGATTGCCTGAAGAAGTTTGGAATGCAAGACTGCAAAGGATACACGACGCCAATGCCAACCAAAAGTCATCTGGGTCCCGATGCCAATGGTAAAGAGTTCGATCAAAAGGTATATCGCTCCATGATTGGTTCTTTGCTTTATTTATGTGCATCTAGGCTAGATATAATGCTTAGTGTTTGCATGTGTGCCCGATTCCAATCGGCACCAAAGGAATCGCATCACTTAGCTGTGAAGCGAATTCTTCGATATTTGGCTTACACCCCAACACTAGGATTATGGTATTGATACGTCTCCAACATATCTATAATTTTTTATTGTTCCATGCTATTATATTACCTGTTTTGGATGTTTATGGGCTTTATTTTACACATTATTATCATTTTTGGGACTAACCTACTAACCGGAGGCCCAGCCCGTATTGCTGTTTTTTTGCCTATTTCAGTATTTCGAAGAAAAGGAATATCAAACGGAGTCCAAATGGAATAAAACCTTCGGAAGCGCGATTTTTGGAACGAACGTGATCCAGAGGACTTGGAGTGCAAGTCAAGAAGCAGCCGAGGCGGCCACGAGAGGGTAGCCCCCCCCCCCTATAGGGCGTGCCCCCTGTCTCTTGGGCCCCTCGGGCGGCCACCGACGTACTTCTTCCTCCTATATAAGCCTACATACCCCAAAAACATCTAGGGAGCCACCAAAGAAATATTTTCGCCAATGTAACCTTCTGTATCCGTGAGATCCCATCTTGGAGCCGTCGCCGGTGTTCTGCCGGAGGGAGATTCCACCATGGAGGGCTTTTACATCAACACCATAGCCCTTCCGATGAGTTGTGAGTAGTTTACCATAGACCTTCGGGTCCATAGTTATTAGCTAGATGGCTTCTTCTCTCTTTTTGGATCTCAATACAATGTTCTCCCCCTCTCTTATGGATATCTATTCGATGTAAACTCTTTTTGCGGTGTGTTTGTCGAGATCCGATGAATTGTGGGTTTATGATCAACTTTATCTATGAATAATATTTGAATCTTCTCTGAATTCTTTTATGTATGATTGAGTTATCTTTGCAAGTCTCTTCGAATTATCGGTTTGGTTTGGCCTACTAGATTGATCTTTCTTGCCATGGGAGAAGTGCTTAGCTTTGGGTTCAATCTTGCGGTGTTCTTACCCAATGACAGAAAGGGTTGCAAGACACGTATTGTATTGTTGCCATCAAGGACAAAAAGATGGGGTTTATATCATATTGCTTGAGTTTATCCTTCTACATCATGTCATCTTGCTTAATGCGTTGCTCTATTCTTATGAACTTAATACTCTAGATGAATGCTGGATAGCGGTCGATGTGTGGAGTAATAGTAGTAGATGCAGGCAGGAGTCTGTCTACTTGTTGCGGACGTGATGCCTATATACATGATCATGCCTAGATAATCTCATAATTATTCGCTTTTCTATCAATTGCTCGACAGTAATTTGTTCACCCACCGTAATACTTATGCTATCTTGAGAGAAGCCTCTAGTGAAACCTATGGTCCCCGAGTCTATCTGTTATCATATTTTCTTCCAATCTACTTTTATTCGCATCTTTACTTTCTGCATCTATATTATAAAATACCAAAAATATATTTATCCTATCATACTATCTCTATTAGATCTCACTTTCGCAAGTGGCCGTGAAGGGATTAACAACCCCTTTATTGCGTTGGTTGCGAGTTCTTTGTTTGTTTGTGTAGGTGTGTGGGACTTTTGAGGAGCCTCCTAGTGGATTGATACCTTGGTTCGCAAAAACTGAGGGAAATACTTACGCTACTATTGCTGCATCACCCTTTCCTCTTCAAGGAAAACCAACGCAAGCTCAAGACGTAGCAAGAAGGGTTTCTGGCGCCGTTGCCGGGGAGGTCTTCGCTCAAGTCATGACATACCAAGTACCCATCACAAAATCATCTCCCTCGCATTTACATTATTTGTCATTTGCCTCTCGTTTTATTCGCCCTTGTCGTTTTATTCGCCCCTCTTCTGTTCGTCTTTTCGTTTGCTTTGATGTCTTACTTGGCTCGTTCGCTCGTTTTGTCGGAATAGTTGTTTATTTATTGCTAAACAGAGAACCTAAGATCTATGGATCCTCATCCGCTTGCTAATCTTTTTAAGAGATCCAATTATGATGAACCAATTGCTAGTGAGTTTTGTGCACTAGATTATCTTTATGAAGTTTTGCTTGAAATTCGTGAATCTGAAAATTGTGATGAAGAAATTTATAAAGAGATTCACGATGGCTTCTTGAATAAAAAGCATGATTGCAATGCTTTTACTATAAATTCTCTTGATGTCAATTGTGCTAATAATTTGCAAAACCCTAAGCTTGGGGATGCTAGTTTTTCTATGTCTACTACTTGTTGCAATGATCATGATTGGGATGATTCTTATAATCTTGAAAATTTATTTAAGCCCCATGATGAATATGAGATTGATAATAGTGTTTGCAATAATATTGAAAGTGGGTTTGGAAGAGTGTCAACTTTAGATCCCACATATTTGGAGTATGTTCAATCTTATGATATTTTTGATAAAAGTGGGTTTGGAGAGGTCATGACTTTAGTTAATGATAGTCCCACTATGTTGGAAGAGTGTCAACTTTGCATGCATGTGGATCGTGTTGAAAATATTTTATGTGATAGCTATTTTGTTGAATTTTCATATGATCCTACATGTAATTATTATGAGAGAGGAAAATATGGTTGTAGAAATTTTCATGTTACTAAATTACCTCTCTTCATGTTGAGATTGCTATCATCTCTTTGTTCTTCCTTGCATATGCTAGTTTTTGCTTGCCTTGCAAAATTGTTTGCTTATAATATGGTATAATAAAAACTATGATAAAAGGTGCATTCAACATTAGGATCAATTTGATGCTTGATAATTTTTTTGAGATATAAAGGTAGTAATGTTAGGGTCATGCTAGTGGATAATTATGAAATTGAGAAATACTTTTGTTGAAGTTGGCAAGTCCCGTAGCATGCACGTATGGTAAAAGTTGTGTGACAAATTTGTTGCATGAGGTGCTCTTTTGATTGTCTTCCTTATGAGTGGCAGTCGGGGACGAGCGATGGTATTTTCCTACCAATCCATCCCTCTTGGGGGCATGCGTAGTAGTACTTTGCTTCGAGGGCTAAGTAGATTTTTGCAATAAGTATATGAGTTCTTTATGACTAATGTGAGTCCATGGATATACACACAGTCATCCTTCCACTCTGCTAGCCTCTTTTATGCCATGCAACTTTCGCCGGTATTGAACCCATTATTTACCTTCCTCAAAACAGCCACCATACCTACCTATTATGGCATTTCCATAGCCATTGCGAGATATATTGCCATGCAACTTTCCACTGTTCCGTTTATTATGACACGTTTCATCATTGTCATATTGCTCTTTGCATGATCATGTAGTTGACATCGTATTTGTGGCAAGGCCACCTTCATAATTTGCATACATGTCGCTCTTGATTCATTGCATATCCCGGTACACCACCGGAGGCATTCATATAGAGTCATATCTTGTTCTAGCTTTGAGTTGTAATTCTTGAGTTGTAAATCAATAAAAGTGTGATGATCTTCATTATTAGAGCATTGTCCTAGTGAGGAAAGGATGATGAAGACTATGCTTCCCCCACAAGTCGGGATGAGACTTCAGACTTTATAAAAATAAAAGAGGCCAAAGAAGCCCACCAAAAAGAAAAAAAGAAAAAAAAAGAGAGAAAGAAAAAAAAGAGAAAAAAGAAAAAAAGAAAAAGAAAAAAAATAAAATGAGAGAAAAAGAGAGAAGGGACAATTGCTACTATCTCTCTTTCCACACTTGTGCTTCAAAGTAGCACCATGATCTTCATGATAGAGAGTCTCCTATGTTGACACTTTCATATACTAGTGGGAATTTTTCATTATAGAACTTGGCTTGTATATTCCAATGATGGGCTTCCTCAAAGTGCCCTAGGTCTTCGTGAGCAAGAAAGTTGGATGCACACCCACTTAGTTTCTTTTGTTGAGCTTTCATACATTTATAGCTCTAGTGCATCCATTGCATGGCAATCCCTACTCACTCACATTCATATCTATTGATGGGCATCTCCATAGCCCGTTGATATGCCTAGTTGATGTGAGACTATCTTCTCCCTTTTTGTCCTTACAACCACCACCATATACCACCATAGTGCTATGTCCATGGCTTGCGCTCATGTATTGCATAAGAGTTGAAAAAAGCTGAAGCGGGTTAAAAAGTATGAACCAATTGCTCGGCTCATCATCGGGGTTGTACATGATGGGAGTATTTTGTGTAATAAAAATGAAGCATGGCCTAACTATATGATTTTGTAGGGATAAGCTTTCTTTGGCTATGCTATTTTGATAGGACATGATTATTTGTTAGTATGCTTTGAAGCATTATTATTTTTATGTTTTGTAATCTTTTATCTTGAATCATTTGGATCTGAACATTCATGCCACAATAAAGAAAATTACATTGAGAATTATGCTAGGTAGCATTCCACATCAAAAATTCTGTTTTTATCATTTACCTACTCGAGGACGAGTAGGAATTAAGCTTGGGGATGCTTGATACGTCTCCAGCGTATCTATAATTGTTGATTGTTCCATGCTATTATATTACCTGTTTTGGTTGTTTATGAGATTTATTTTACACATTATTATCATTTTTGGGACTAACCTACTAACCGGAGGCCCAGCCCGTATTGCTGTTTTTTTTGCCTCTTTCAGTATTTCAAAGAAAAGGAATATCAAACGGAGTCCAAACGGAATGAAACCTTCAGAAGCGTGATTTTGGAATGAACGTGATCTAGTGGACTTGGAGTGCAAGTCAAGAAGCAGCCGAGGTGGCCACGAGAGGGTAGGGCGCGCCCCCTCCCCTATAGGGAGCGCCCCCTGTCTCGTGGGCCCCTCGGGTGGTGACAGACGTACTTCTTCCTCCTATATAAGGCTACATACCCCGAAAAGATCCAGGGAGCCACCGAAGAAATATTTCCGCCGCTGTAACCTTCTGTATCCACGAGATCCCATCTTGGAGCCGTCGTCGGCGTTCTACCGGAGGGGGATTCCACCATGGAGGGCTTCTACATCAACACCATAGCCCTTCCGATGAGTTGTGAGTAGTTTACCACAGACCTTCGGGTCCATAGTTATTAGCTAGATGGCTTCTTCTCTCTTTTTGGATCTCAATACAATGTTCTCCCCCTCTCTTGTGGAGATCTATTCGATGTAAACTCTTTTTGCGGTGTGTTTGTCGAGATCCGGTGAATTGGGTTTATGATCAACTTTATCTATGAATAATATTTGAATCTTCTCTGAATTCTTTTATGTATGATTGAGTTATCTTTGCAAGTCTCTTCGAATTATCGGTTTGGTTTGGCCTACTAGATTGATCTTTCTTGCCATGGGATAAGTGCTTAGCTTTGGGTTCAATCTTGCGGTGTTCTTACCCAGTGGTAGAAAGGTTGCAAGACACGTATTGTATTGTTTCCATCGAGGACAAAAAGATGGGGTTTATATCATATTGCTTGAGTTTATCCCTCTACATCATGTCATCTTGCTTAATGCGTTACTCTGTTCTTATGAACTTAATACTCTAGATGCATGCTGGATAGTGGTCACTGTGTGGAGTAATAGTAGTAGATGCAGGCAGGAGTCGGTCTACTTGTTGCGGACATGATGCCTGTATACATGATCATGCCTAGATAATCTCATAATTATTCGCTTTTCTATCAATTGCTCGACAGTAATTTGTTCACCCATAGTAATACTTATGCTATCTTGAGAGAAGCCTCTAGTGAAACCTATGGCCCCCGGGTCTATCCCTTATCATATTTGCTTCCAATCTACTTTTATTTGCATCTTTACTTTCTGCATCTATATTATAAAATACCAAAAATATATTTATCTTATCATACTATCTCTATTAGATCTCACTTTCGCAAGTGGCCGTGAAGGGATTGATAACCCCTTTATTGCGTTGGTTGCGATTTCTTTGTTTGTTTGTGTAGGTGCGTGGGACTTTTGAGGAGCCTACTACTGGATTGATACCTTGGTTCTAAAAAACTGAGGGAAATACTTACACTACTATTGCTGCATCACCCTTTCCTCTTCAAGGAAAACCAATGCAAGCTCAAGACATAGCAGGTATCCAAAGGGCTCAGAGTTTAATTTAGTTGGATTCTCAGATGCTGATTATGCTACTGACAAGGTTGATCACAAGTCCACATCAGGCACATGTCACTTTCTGGGACGATCACTTGTCTGTTGGTCTTCAAAGAAGCAGAACTGTGTATCTCCCTCCACTGCTGAATCCGAATACATTGCTGCCGGATCTTGTTGTGCTCAGCTTCTCTGGATGAAGCAAACCCTCAAGGACTATGGTATTCACCTGAAGAATGTGCCACTCTACTGCGACAATGAGAGTGCCACCAAGATTTCCAACAACCCAGTTTAGCACTCGAAGACAAAGCACATTGATATTCGTCATCAGTTTCTTAGGGATCATGTTATGAAGGAAGATATTGATATCATTCACGTCAACACTGAAGAGCGATTGGCTGATATCTTCACAAAGCCCTTGGATGAGAAAAGGTTTTGCAAGTTGCGGTGTCCAGTGAACTGGACACACATCCTAACACTTATGCATTTTGATGACTTAGATGTGCAACACACAAAGTAACGTATACCTTCAACCAATGAAGACATACACTCAAAGTGTGAATACATTAATGCGGAATTTGACTTCGGAGTGCCACGATAATTGTGCGCCATGTCTTGGTCTAGTACTTCCTATACGGTGGGTAACGCCACCACCAAAATTTTATTTGAAGTGTTATCCTTGGCGTTATGTTTGCAAAGTCTTTCAAATTGATTTATCTTCATTTGGTAGTATACTTATGTTCTGTCCTCTACAGCATTCACTTATAGCTATGGTTTTGTGCTGAATCTTTTGATCTAAGTGAATGTGATCGGACCCTAACCTATCTATGCTTCTACCTCAACTCTATCTATCCAAATCATATGCATTCTATTGAAAACTGTCGATTGTCTTCACTCAGACCTTATCAGCTGAAGTCAATCTGACAAACATTTATATCTGTTTTTAATGCTCTATCTTTATTGCTTGATATCCGAAGAATTCGGAATGACCACCCCAACAATCCAGGCGTGCGTGGGAACATGGAACAACTACCAAGGAGTTGCATGCTTGCCACATGTCCTTCAGATGTGCATCGCCAGGGACACCTGCGTAATTGCACTGTGTCGTCACTTTCCTTATAAATACGCATCCCATCACGGTCAAAAATCCTTCTTCCACCTCGCCACCTCTCGCAAACCCTAGCGCCACCGCTAGCACTCGACAACGCCGATGACGAAGCGCTTAGCTGCCGTGACTTCTCCGACGCCGTCCTCACGCCGGTCGCGGACCTCATCTTCTCTGCCGCTGCCGTAGGTGTCTTCCGTCACCAAGTTAGGGCACGGGAGATTGAGCTGCTCGGCCTCCAACTTCGCTTCGTCTAGCAGTTCTTCTTGTGGTAATTAAAACTCACTTTTTACCGTATTTTCGATCTGGTAGATTCATCCTTCTCTATCAAAAGCAGTTTCTAGGTCTCCAAAGTTGGATCTATCTCTTTATGCATCTCATACTATGCCTAGTCTGTTCACTTATGCTACTCCAAAAGTTAGATTCCTCACTTGTACCTATTCTTGGATTCATACAAATCTGGAACCGACTCACAAAAAATAAGTGAATGTCTTCGCGTTATGAGGTCAATGTCTTCAAACTGATTTATCTTCAAAATCTTCTGAGAATGCATATGACCTCTTCCCCTTCCCTCGCACCTCTAATGCTGTCACAGGTACATGTCCGTGGGAGAATCCCTTGGTTCTCATAGTCTGCATTCATTTGCAGAGTTCTTACAGAGTCATATAAATTCTGCTGAAGCCAATTCTTGTCTAACCAGCCGTACGAAGCCGTTGCAACTTCTGAAGCCTTACAGGTTAAGCTTCATGGCTACTGAGAAATCAGCCAGAAAAGGTGGCCGATAGCACCGTGGGAATACCTCCAAGGATTTGCCACCTGACTTGCATGAGATGTACAAAACTGGCCCTGAAGAGACCTATGGTGAACGCAAAACTCGAATCCAATGGATTCGAAGATATTGGGCTGAAGAATGGTTCAAGTATCGATTCATCACAGAAGAGTATGCAAAGAAGAATGCCATCAAGCGACCCTGGGGAGATATACTATACAAAAATCTTCCTCCCAGGTCCCATACTGAAGCTATTGAGCAAGGCTTCTATCCGTGCATGGTTCGCGGACCGCAGCCAGAGAATGCTGACCCGTCTTCTCTGTTGTGGTGTCGCAAAGACAATCTATTCAAGCGCAACTACCAGTTCGCAAAAGACTCTATTGTGAAGAACAAGAAGGCATTCGGACTTGACTTCAAGCCAGGTTCGTCTGCTCCATGGGAAGATGGCACCCGTGAAGCCAATGAAAACAGAGTCGGCCCCTTCTACAACCTCGATGGCCTCATCACTCACATTGCCGTTCAAGGAGCAAAAGTGGATCATTCTGGTGATGATGTTGACTCTGATGATACACCAGCTCCTCCTCCTAAGCCGCAGAAGCAGAAGAAATCCAAGGCGTCAAAACCTACTGCTGCACCAAAAGCTTCTCAAGTGAAGCCATTGGCAACTGCTCCTCCTCCTCCAAGTAACACCTCTAAAGATCTCCCTCGCATCTCCAAGAATTGTGAGAAGCCTCAGAAGAAAACTGTTCAGAGACCTAGTCAAGCACTGACACCAGCTGCCGTTCTAAGGAACGAATCTGAAGCCATTGATCCGTCTTCAGATGATGAGTTTGGTAACGATGCTCTAGAGCAGCTGATCAAGAGCAAGCAAGAGGCAGAGATCTTTAATGATCTGCCCCTCTTTGACGTAAACATTCTGGATAACTTCATTGATGAATGGTTTGACAACCCCAATCTCAGCTTTGATGATCTTCAGCTCCCGATTGGCATCAGCGTCACCTTTCAAGGCACCATTGCTCCTGAGCTACCTCTGGCTCAATGCATTATTGAACTAAAGAACAAAATTGATTTTGAGATAGAACAGTTCAAGAAGCATGTGGGCAAGCTCAGTGTGGATGATGTTCAGAAGTTCAAGATGATGCTGAATGACCTCAAGGGGGCATTTCACAAGAAGCGTGAAGAAGCCAAAGGCTCAAGAGAACACATGAAGAATCTTGCCGCCAGGTGTGTTCAAGCCTACAACAAAGCTGAGAAGCGCAAGGCACTTGGGCGTCCAGGCATTGACCCCAAGATGGCTGCCAAGAAGAAGAAGTCTACTGTGGCCCCAACTGAAGCTCCAAGGCGGGAAGAACCTCGCATTGTCTTCCCTGCCAGCATGAGAGGCTCGAAGCCTAAGGTCCCCACAGCAGCTTCAGAACAGAACAAAACCAGGGTAGCTGAAGCCGAAGCCAGAAAGCGAAAAATCAAGAACACCACTGATGATGCACCACCCCCCAAGAAGAGGAAGACCAAGAAGAGAGATCGGGCTGCTCCCAAAGAGCCCCTTGTTGTCGAGCCCATTGCTTTTGCCCATCCTGCATCTGAAAATCAAGAGCATCAGTTGATAGTTCATGAGTCTGCTTCCACAGAGGCTCCTGAAGCTCAAGAAGTTCCAGTCGTTGACCCCATCGCGACTGAAGACATTGGTCCTCAAGACAATGTAGAAGATGATGAAGTCCTTCCTTGGATCGAGCGACAAACGGTATCATCGCCTGTTCCCATGAACAGCGAACCTATCAGTATTGGTCATCCGTTGACGCCAATCTCACAAGACGCCTCATGGGCTGATCGCCCCCAACCAACAACCCCGGTTCAAGACTCACCAAGTACATCCCGTCCTCCACCAACGCAAGTCACTAGCCCAATTGTCAATGACGACAATTACATTGAGACCACACCATCACCGAAAGCGTCGCCCGTGTTTCAACGGCTTCACAAAGGCCAGAGGCCATCGGTCTCCATGACAACCATCACAGAAGAGGATTCCCACCAGTCTAGCTCAGTGGCACGTCAAGTGTTCCCTGAAGACAATCCTTCTGTGAAGATTCCCGTACCAGAAGCTAATGCTACTGAAGAGATTCTGGCTGCATCAGCCGATGAAATACAAGAAGAAGAACGTGTCTCTACACCCCCTACCAACCTAGAAGAAGTTGTTCTCGAGGAGAACGAGTCTGTGCCCGACCCTCCAGCTACTCAAGTGGAGGTTGAAAATCCTGAGGTGGCCACCAACAACTCTACTGACGCCAATGACGAGGTCATGGCTGAAGATAATGTGGCGCCTACAGTCAATTTTATGAATGAAGGCGATGATGCACCTACCACCAATGTGCAGCCTGACGTCATTGCAAATGCCTCTACTCATGTACCACCACCAAGGCCACACACCATTGAGCATGCATTCTATCAAGGCAAACTAGTTCCTGTCAAATGGCCTATTCTGGTTCCTCCGCCTTCTCCCGGACCTCAGTTTGATTATCATGTGGAGCACAGGCCTCAGGTTCAGAAGCCAAAGCCAAGGTTGCCACGGTTCCCAGGTACTGCATCTGCACCAGGATCATTCAATGTAAATGGCTTCATTGCACACAACACCTTCTTTGATAGTGCCAAGAACCCATACTCCAAGCCAAGAATATCCTCTGATCGGTTCTGGAGCTATCAGCTGTGCAGCTATTACTCCTGCGTTCTATACAACCAAGGGCGCATATTTCCTCATATGCGTCTGGATTCTGAAGCCATTGCTGGCCTGCCCTGCTTAGAAGAAGCACTTGACTGTTTCCGAGATGCAGGCCTGCTACAGTTTGTCACTAATAACGAGCATTGGAATGAAGAGCTTCTGCTCTAGTTTTATGCAACTCTCCACATTCGTAGCTATAACAAGGATCCGAAGACATGGGTCCTTGAGTGGATGATAGGCAATGTCCATCATGAAGCCAAAGCTCTTGACCTCATTGAACTTACCGGCCTATCCGCTCTAGGTGAACTTTATGAACCTGGTTGTCAGCTTCATCGTGATGCATTGGAGAGCATCTTTCAGAAGCCAGAGCCCAACATGAGCTAAATGATGAGCATGATGAAGCCACTGCCACAGGGTGCTGAATATCCCAAGGAATTCTTTGTTGAAGACCTAGAGTATCTACCCCGCACCATCTATCACATCATTAGGCGAACTCTATGGCCCATCAAAGGGCATTCCTCCTCAGCAAGGGTTGAAAGTGCAATGAAGACATTGGTCTTCTACATTCTCAATGGCAAAATCTCAAATGCTCAGGATTTCTTCATTCGTCAGTTTGCTGCATCTGGCTCTAACATCTTTGGTCTGAAATTTTATGCTCCTTGGGTTATGCGTCTGATTAAGCTTCACTCTGCTGTTAACTATTGCTACGTCTTGAGCTTGCGTTGGTTTTCATCGAAGAGGAAAGGGTGATGCAGCAATAGTAGCGTAAGTATTTCCCTCAGTTTTTGAGAACCAAGGTATTAATCCAGTAGGAGGCTTCTCAACAAGTCCCACAAACCTACACAAACAAACAAAGAACTCGCAACCAACGCGACAAAGGGGTTGTTAATCCCTTCACGGCCACTTGCGAAAGTGAGATCTGATAGAGATAGTATGATAAGATAAATATATTTTTGGTATTTTATAATATAGCTGCAGAAAATAAAAATACAAATAAAAGTAAATTGGAAGCAAATATGATAAGAGATAGACCCGGGGGCCATAGGTTTCACTAGAGGCTTCTCTCGAGAGCATAAGTATTACGGTGGGTGAACAAATTACTATCGAGCAATTGATAGAAAAGCGAATAATTATGATATTATCTAGGCATGATCATGTATATAGGCATCACGTCCGCAATAAGTAGACCGACTCCTGCCTGCATCTACTACTATTACTCCACACATCAACCGCTATCCAGCATGCAACTAGAGTATTAAGTTCATAAGAATAGAGTAACGCATTAAGCAAGATGACATGATGTAGAGGGATAAACTCAGGCAATATGATATAAACCCCATCTTTTTATCCTCGATGGCAACAATACAATACATGTCTTGCAACCCTTTCTGTCACTGGGTAAGAACACCACCAGATTGAACCCAAAGCTAAGCACTTCTCCCATGGCAAGAAAGATTAATCTAGTAGGCCAAACCAAACCGATAATTCGAAGAGACTTGCAAAGATAACTTAATCATATAAAAGAAATCAGAGAAGATTCAACTAATATCCACAGATAAATCTGATCATAAACCCACAATTCATCAGATCTCAACAAACACACCGCAAAAAGAGATTACATCGAATAGATCTCCACAAGAGAGGGGGAGAACATTGTATTGAGATCCAAAAAGAGAGAAGAAGCCATCTAGCTAATAACTATGGACCCGTAGGTCTGTGGTAAACTACTCACAACTCATTAGAGGGGCAATAATGTTGATGTAGAAGCCCTCTAGGGTGGATTCCCCCTCCGGCAGAACGTCGGCAACGGCTCCAAGATGGGATCTCGCGGATACAAAAGGTTACGATGGTGGAAATTGTGTTTCGGGTGGCTCCTGGATATTTTCGGGGTACGTAAGCTTATATAGGAGGAAGAAGTACGTCGGTGGACGCACGAGGGGCCCACGAGACAGGGGGCGCACCCTATAGGGGGGCCTCCTATCTCATGGAGGCCTCGGCTGCTTCTTGACTTGCACTCCAAGTCCTCTGGATCACGTTCGTTCCAAAAATCATGCTCCCGAAGGTTTCATTCCGTTTGGACTCCGTTTGATATTCCTTTTCTTCGAAACACTAAAATAGGCAAAAAAATAGCAATACGGGCTGGACCTCCGGTTAGTAGGTTAGTCCCAAAAATGATATAAATGTGTAAAATAAAGCCCATAAACATCCAAAACAGGTAATATAATAGCATGGAACAATCAAAAATTATAGATATGTTGGAGACATATCAGGCATCCCCAAGCTTAATTCCTGCTCGTCCTCGAGTAGATAAATGATAAAAAGGAAATTTTTGATGTGGAATGCTACCTAGCATAATTCTCAATGTAATTTTCTATAATGTGGCATGAATGTTCAGATCCAAATGACTCAAGATAAAAGCTTATAAAACATAAAAATAATAATGCTTCAAAGCATACTAACAAATAATCATGTCCTATCAAAATAACATAGCCAAAGAAAGCTTATCCCTACAAAATCATATAGTTAGGCCATGCTTCATTTCCATTACACAAAATACTCCCATCATGCACAACCCTGATGACGAGCCGAGCAATTGGTTTATACTTTTTAACGTGCTTCAGCTTTTCAACTCTTACGCAATACATGAGCGCAAGCCATGGACATAGCACTATGGTGGCCTAATATGGCGGCTGTGAGGACAAAAAGTGGGAGAAGATAGTCTCACATCAACTAGGCGTATCAACGGGCTATGGAGATGCCCATCAATAGATATCAATGTGAGTGAGCAGGGATTGCCATGCAACGGATGCACTAGAGCTATAAATATATGAAAGCTCATCAAAAGGAACTAAGTGGGTGTGCATCCAACTTGCTTGCTCACGAATACCTAGGGCATTTTGAGGAAGCCCATCATTGGAATATACAAGCCAAGTTCTATAATGAAAAATTCCGACTAGTATATGAAAGTGACAACATAGGAGACTCTCTATCATGAAGATCATGGTGCTATTTTGAAGCACAAGTGTGGAAAAGGAGATAGTAGCAATTGTCCCTTCTCTCTTTTTCTCTCTTTTTATATTTTTTTCCTTTTTTTCTTTTCTCTTCTTTTTTTTCTTCTTTTTTTCTTTTTTTTCTTTTTTTCTTTTTCTTTGTGGGCTTCTTTGGCCTCTTTTATTTTTATAAAGTCCGAAGTCCCATCCCGACTTGTGGGGGATAGTCTTCATCATCCTTTCCTCACTGGGACAACGCTCTAATAATGAAGATCATCACACCTTTATGGATTTACAACTCAATAATTACAACTCAAAGCTAGAATAAAATATGACTCTATATGAATGCCTCCGGCGGTGTACCGGGATATGCAATGAATCAAGAGCGACATGTATGAAAATTATGAAGGTGGCCTTGACACAAATACAATGTCAAGTACATGATCATGCAAAGAGCAATATGACAATGATGAAACGTGTCATAATAAACGAAACGGTGGAAAGTTGCATGACAATATATGTCGGAATGGCTATGGAAATGCCATAATAGGTAGGTATGGTGGCTGTTTGAGGAAGGTAAATAATGGGTTTATGCTACCGGCGAAAATTGCGCGGTAAAATAGGGGCTAGCTAAGTGGAAGGATGAGTGTGCGTATATCCATGGACTCACATTAGTCATAAAGAACTCATATACTTATTGCAAAAATCTACTTCGTCCTCGAAGCAAAGTACTACTACGCATGCCCCAAGAGGGATAGATTGGTAGAAAAAATTCCATCGCTCGTCCCCGACTGCCACTCATAAGGAAGGCACTCAAAAGAGCACCTCATGCAACAAATTTGTCACACAACTTTTACCATACGTGCATGCTACGGGACTTGCCAACTTCAACAACATTATTTCTTAATTTCATAATTATCCACTAGCATGATCCTAACATTACTACCTTTATATCTCAAAACAATTATCAAGCATCAAATTGATCCTAGCATCCAATTCATTTTCTATGATAGTTTTTATTATACCCAACTTGGATGCTCATCATTCAAGGACCAAATTCATAACCAAAACAAATACCATGCTGTTCTAAGAGACTCTCAAAATAATATAAGTGAAGCATGAGAGACTAGCAATTTCTCCAAAATTAAGACACCACCGTGCTCTAAAAGATATAAGTGAAGCACTAGAGCAAAAACTACCAAGCTCAAAAGATATAAGTGAAGCACATAGAGTATTCTAGCAAATTCTAATCAAATAGGATTCTCCAAAAAAGTGTGTACAGCAAGGATGATTGTGGTAAACTAACAAGCAAAGACTAATATAATACACGACGTTCCAATTAAAACACATATCATGTGGCGAATAAAAATATAGCTCCAAGTAAAGTTACCAATGAACGAAGACGAAAGAGGGGATGCCTTCCCGGGGCATTGATACGTCTCCAACGTATCTATAATTTTTGATTGTTCCATGCTATTATATTACCTATTTTGGATGTTTATGGTTTTTATTTTATACATCTTTATCATTTTTGGGACTAACCTACTAACCGGAGGCCCAACCCATTGCTGTTTTTTTGCCTATTTTAGTATTTCGCAGAAAAGGAATATCAAACGGAGTCCAAACGGAATGAAACCTTCGGGAACGTGATTTTTGGAACGAACAAGATCTGGAGAGCTTGGAGTGCAAGTCAAGAAACAACCGGAGCCTCCACGAGATAGGAGGGCCCCCCTGTAGGGCACGCCCCCCTGTTTCGTGGGCCCCTCGGGCGGCCACCGATGTACTTCTTCCTCCTATATATACCTAGGGACCCCGAAAACATCCAGGGGCACCACGAAACACAATTTCCACAACCATAACCTTCTTTATCCGCGAGATCCCATCTTGGAGCCTTCGCCGGCACTCTGCCGGAGGGGGAATCGACCATGGAGGGCCTCTACATCAACATCCTTGCCCCTCCTATGAGTTGTGAGTAGTTTACCACAAACCTACAGGTCCATAGTTATTAGCTAGATGGCTTCTTCTCTCTTTTTGGATCTCAATACAATGTTCTCCCCCTCTCTTGTGGAGATCTATTCGATGTAATCTCTTTTTGCGGTGTGTTTGTCGAGATCCGATGAATTGTGGATTTATGATCAGATTTATCTTTGGATATTAATTGAATCTTGTTTGAATTATTTTATGTATGATTGAGTTATCTTTGCAAGTCTCTTCGAATTATCGGTTTGGTTTGGCCTACTAGATTGATCTTTCTTGCCATGGGAGAACTGCTTAGCTTTGGGTTCAATCTTGCGGTGTTCTTACCCAGTGACAGAAAGGGTTGCAAGACACGTATTGTATTGTTGCCATCGAGGATAACAAGATGGGGTTTATATCATATTGCATGAGTTTATCCCTCTACATCATGTCATCTTGCTTAATGCTTTACTCTGTTCTTATGAACTTAATACTCTAGATGCATGCTGGATAGCGGTCGATGTGTGGAGTAATAGTAGTAGATGCAGGCAGGAGTCGGTCTACTTGTTATGGACGTGATGCCTATATACATGATCATGCCTAGATAATCTCATAACTATGCGCTTTTCTATCAATTGCTCGACAGTAATTTGTTTACCCACCGTGATACTTATGCTCTCGAGAGAAGCCTCTAGTGAAACCTATGTCCCCAAGGGTCTATCTCTTATCATATTTGCTTTCAATCTACTTTTATTTGCATCTTTACTTTCTTGCATCTATATCATAAAATACCAAAAATATATTTATCTTATCATACTATCTCTATCAGATCTCACTTTCGCAAGTGGCCGTGAAGGGATTGACAACCCCTTTATTGCGTTGGTTGCGAGTTCTCAGTTTGTTTGTGTAGGCGCGTGGGACTTTTGAGGAGCCTCCTACTAGATTGATACCTTGGTTCTAAAAAACTGAGGGAAATACTTACGCTACACTTGATGCATCACCCTCTCCTCTTAGGGGAAAACCAACGCTAGCTCAAGACGTAGCAGGCATCCCCAAGCTTAGGCTTTTGGCTATCCTTGAATATCTTGGGGTGCCTTGTGCATCCCCAAGCTTAGTCTCTTTTCCACCCTTTATTCCATAGTCCATAAAAGCTTTACCCAAAACTTGAAAACTTCACAACACAAAACTCAACAGGAAATCTTATAAGCTCCGTTAGTGAAAGAAAACAAAACCACGACATAAGGTACTGTAATGAACTCATTCTTTATTTATTTTGGTGTTAAACCTACTGTATTCCAAGTTCTCTATGGTTCATACCCTTACATACTAGCCATAGATGCATCAAAATAAGCAAACATCACACGGAAACAGAATCTGTCAAAAACAGAATAGTCTGTAGAAATCTGTAGCTAACGCAAACTTCTGGAACCTCAAAAATCCTACCAAAATAGGACGTCCTAAATAATTTGTTTATTGATCAGTATCAAAACGAATCAATGCAAAATCTCGTTCCTGTGATTTACTAAAAAAAATCTCGTGAGCGCAAAGTTTCTGTTTTTCAGCAGAATCAAATCAACTATCATCATAGTTTATCCTATAGGTTCTACTTGGCACAAACACTAATTAAAAGCTAAAAACACATCTAAACAGAAAGTAGAAGCAAAAATTAACACTAAACAGGAACAAAAACAAAGAACATAAAGAAAATTGGGTTGCCTCCCAACTAGCGCTATCGTTTAACACCCCTAGCTAGGCATAAAAGTGAAGATAGATCTAAGTAGTGCCATAATAATAAGATAGATCTTGAAAACTCATCTCATATTCTCTACGTTCAGCAGCAAGTTTTCTTTGAGGTAAGCAAAAATAATCAAAAGGGCTAAATTTAGTGGGACAAAAGTCCCCAAGATCAATCTCAGGAGGAACGGGTTCCTCCCTTGGCCCTTCATAATGCACAACTAATTCATCACTAAAAGCATTCTTTTGGAAAAATCTTGTGAGCCTATACTCAAGAGATTATCCTAGCTCATTATTTCGAAGATAAAAATCATTATTAAGTTCAGAAATTCTATCAATCAAGACATTGGTAGGAACCTTTTTTCTAAGGTTTTCATTGAAAGCAACATAGTCCGAAGATTGAAAACGCCTAATTTCCTCTTGATCAAAGAGGACCGCCTCTATGGGAGGACGACCAGCGTCCACCCTATAGTGCGCAAAGATTTCTTTGGACTCTCTTATTATAAATCTAAACTCATGAGCCAAAAAGATAATAACAACGCGTTTAACAAAAGAATGCTCAATATTGGAAAATTCTAGGAAAACTCTTTGTATGCAAGGATGCATATGCATAAATTGTCTCTCAAGTTCAACCACAAGCATAACGATAGCATCCGCAAGACTACTAGTTTTATGAAGAATAGAACCACCCATGGAAGGTAAAGCACCGGCACAAGTAAAGAAATCTTGAATAACACCTTTTCCAATAATGTTACCACTACCGATTCGAAACTTTTTAGTATGCAAGATAGGGGGTTCTTCAGTCGGAGCCTCGGAATTTTCCATGTTATGATTATTGTCCATATAGATGATAATCTCCCCAATTTCCGACATAACGGCAAACAAAAAGCGAGGAAGGAAAAGCAAGCAAAAGAGAGAGAAGAGGATTGGGAAAGAGAGGGCGAATAAAACGGCAAGGGTGAAGTGGGGGAGAGGAAAACGACAGGCAAATGGCAAATAATGTAAATGCGAGGGAGATGAGTTTGTGATGGGTACTTGGTATGTATTGACTTGATCGAAGACCTCCCCGGTAACGGCGCCAGAAATCCTTCTTGCTACGTCTTGAGCTTGTGTTGGTTTTCCTCGAAGAGGAGAGGGTGATGCAGCAATAGTAGCGTAAGTATTTCTCAGGACCCCGACTCGATGCCACATCGATCTAGCATGTAACACCTCATATCACTTTGCGGCCTCACGCACAGTATTCCCACGGGTGTCGTCTTACCTTTGCCCGGGACCGTTTGCGCCTTTTGGCACACGTATATGATAGTGTCGCTAGCATCCATATGGTAAGGAGCCCGGGCTAACATGGCTAGTCGTAAATCCAAAGTGGCACAGACTTACAGGGACAGGCATCCATGACCCAGCATCGAACGTGTCGGTCATCAGCAAGTGAATCCGGGCTGTAGCACTGGGCTAGCAGGACTCCGGTAAACCGGGCTGTAGCGGGCTAACAGGACTCCGGTATTCATCGCGTGACATTTCCCCGAAGGCACAGACACAGGAACGAAGAAGGACACATGCCGGCCAGCCTAAGTGTTGTGGAGCAGTAGCAAGCTACCAAGGCTCAGTGGAAACACTAGGAGACATTTCCCGGTAAGAGAGGCTACTAAGGGCAAACAACTAGATAGTCAGATCCCACACATACCAAGCATTTCAATCATACACACAATATGCTCGATATGTGCAAATACAACAAGGCATCACAACATGACTCTACGACACAAGTACTTTATTTAAAGGCTCAGAGAGCCATACATATCATACACACAAGTACGGGTCACACGACCCGACATTCAAGTCATACAGACATACAAGCCAACAGCGGAAGTAACTTGTCTGAGTACAGACAACTAGTAAAATAAAAGAGGCTTGGAAAGCCAGGCTATACTACGTGGTCCTTCACAAGCTCAGGGTCACCACCTGGGCCTCAGTCTACTCATCGATGTCAACGTCTACGAAGAATCCATCAAAAGGGGTTGCAGTGTCATCTGAAAAATGTAAATTATAGCAACATGAGTACAAAGGTACTCAGCAAGACTTACATCAGATCCTACATACATGCACATTATCAAGAAGGGTTGGTGGGGTTAATGCAGCAAGCCAGCTTTGACTCTTGGCTAAGCTATCCTACGATACACCAACTTGAAATGGTTTTGCGCACACGAGTCCACTACTCACCACTTCAATACACCACCGAGGATCCATCTCCGCCATCCTACGGAAGAGCCATCCTCGGCACTCACACTTATCTTGAGGATTTTAGTAGTATCCATTTACTTGTCTATGAACTGTATAGGCAACCAAGTAGTCCATTACCACGGACGCGGCTATTCGAATAGATAATGTTAACCCTGCAGGGGTGTACTTCTTCATACATGTTTCCACCACTTAGCATCTGCACACGACATGTGCTCGGCAGACTTCAAGCGAAAGCCGACGTGGGTGTAGACCACGACCTACCTAAACACCTAAGTCTCTAGTCCAGGTTTATCGCCTATCTAGGTTCCATCCGCAGGGAGTCCGGCCGAGGTTTCCCATACGGCCCCGAACGATGTGTACAGGGTTCCCGAGATACCTAACGGGTATCTGGTACACCGTGCCACGTACCTACCGCATCACAGCCCACCCCGTGGGTCAGTGCTGTCCACGGCCTCCAGTAAGCTACAAACACCAGAAACTACTTGCAACTCCTAGACATAGGACTAGGGTGAATAAGAAGTCGAGCGGGGTCATATTTCAGGGCCCAATGCATGGTAGTAGCTAAATCTTAAATCACGCATACAGATCTCAGTGCTTAAGGTCGGCTTCAATGAAACAACCCACCATGTACTCCTACATGGCCTCTCATCGATACCTTTACCAAATTGTGTTCACCGCACCACTCTTATTACCGGCATGACCATTTCACTCTAGCCCATCACCCAGATGAACCAGACCTGACACGACTCTAAGCATAGCAGGCATAGCAAGGTAGGAACAACACATACATATGGCTCAATCAACTCCTACACATGCTAGTGGGTTTCATCTAGTTACTGTGGCAATGACAGGTCATGCAGAGGAAATGGGTTCAACTACCGAAGCACACAGCAGTTTGAAACGCGTTGTCTTAATGTAGTAAAAGAGAGCAGAAGCGAGAACATGGGATTGCATCGATATGATCAAATGGTTGGTTGCTTGCCTGATGGGTCGATGCACTGATATTGATCTTCGCTAGGGTAATCGTGGTACTCCTCGGAGGCAGAACCTGCCGCAAAGAGCACCGATACACAAATATCACCAAACAATATGCAACAATATGATGCATGCATGAGACATGGCAAAATGAGTGTGTTGCGCTAATGCAACTAAGACCAGATGGGTTTGAACCATTTTGAATCAAAGATTCAAGTTTCAAACTCATATGTGGCCCCTTTAAGTGCTTTAACTTGTTCTGCACTAAACATCAGGTTAGCTTGCTTAAACATGCATGAAACCAGTACAGATGGATAGATTGGATTTTTCTGATAATTTTTCATATATAAAACTTTGCATTTGGAGTTACAGATTAATTTCTATGATTTTTTAAAGTTTGGGGTATTTTCTGGAATTTCCTGTGTAATAATAATTCCAGTAAATAAATTATTACGTCAGCATTGCGTCAGGATGACGTCAGCGGTCAACAGAACAGTCCAGGTCAAACCCTGACTAGTGGGTCCCGTGTGTCAGTGTAATTAGTTTAACTAAATATTAATTAAAACTAATCCTGATAGTTAGCAGGGCTGGGCCCCACCTATCATTGACCCAGGGGGGTCAAACCGGGCCCACCCGTGGTCAAATGAGGGGGTCAGCCGGGTCAACTCACCGGCGTTTAGCCGCCGGCGAGGCCGAACGCGGCGGCGAGAGTGGTTTTGTGCATTCCGGCGACTAAAAGAGCGGCGGAGGGCATCTACGGGTAGCTGGGAGCAAGCCGCAGCTCTTGGTGGTGGTGGTTGAGCTCGGGGTAGCCGGAAACGGCGCCGGCGACGATGTTGGCGGTCGCCGGAGTTCGGGTGAGGTCGAACTCGACGCTAGGGGGCGCGGCGAGGCGCGTGGAGTGATGCTACGGGTTCCTGCGGGTGCGGTGAGTGCGATGGACACGGTGGTGTGGCCGGTGGTTGGCCGGAGACACGTCGGCGATGAGCTCGGCGGCGGTGAGTGCGGTGAAGCTTCGTACGCTCGCTGTGGTGCACGAGAGCGAGAGAGGAAAGGGGGAAGAGGTAGCTGGGCTCACGGCGATCTCGAGGAACCAGACGGCGTGGTCGGGGACGAGCCAGTGCGGCAGCGACGGCGAAGGGGATCTCCGGTGACGGTGGAGTCGGCGAGGTCGGTGCAGTGGCTTCGGGGCACGCGAGCGCTCGGGGCTCGACTAGCTCGAAGGAGAAGAGGGCGGCGGAGCTCCTGGACACGGTGGCACGGCGCGAGGACGACGGAGAGCGCGACTACGGCGACGGTGGGGCTGCGGTGGCGTCGGCCATGGTGCGGGAGAGCGAGGGAGAGGAGCTAGGGGTGAATGGGGGTGTCCACGGGGTTCGGGGCACGACATGGAGCTCATCCATGCCAGCAAAGAGGCGAGGGGGTGAAGCAGGGCGGCGGGCAGCTGCGTGGCGCGCGCTGGCGTCGCCGTCGAGCACCTGCCTGCCTGCCTGGCAAAGGCAAGCAGCTCGCTGGAGCGGCTGCTGGGCTGGGCCGGCTGGTGGGCTTGCTAGGTGGGCGCCAGGTAAGTTCCTTCTCTCTCTCTCTTATTTATCTTTTTTAATTATTCTAAAACTTTGTGGACTTACTAAAAATACCTAAACAACTCCAAAATTCCCCAAACTGCTCATGGCCACTAACTGGAATATATCCAGCATGGAACATTTAGTTTGGGATTATTTGAGCATTTAAAATAATTTATATAATTTAAATGCCCAAACTCAAATACTTATGATTTAACTCAAAAACCTTAGGATGACCTAGAAAATTGAGCATCACTTTTGGCACAGGTTCTGAACCAAGACAAAAATGATGGACATTTTAGAAGGGCATTTCAGGTTCATTGAAAATATTTTTAGTAAACCCTAGTTGGTTTCAGAGGGGGCTGGGGGTTCTGTCATCCCCATTTCAAGTTTCTGTTGGAAAAAATAGACATGATGCGACACTCTAATGCATGTACTAGCTAGGGTGTGACAACTCACCCCCACTCAAAAGAATCTCGTCCCGAGATTTAGGTTCCTCCGGAAAGAAGGCGGGGTACTCAAGTCGAAGACGATCCTCCCTTTCCCAAGTTGCTTCCTTCTCAGAATGGTGCGACCATTGAACCTTGAGAAACTTGATATTATGACGTCGAGTGGTACGCTCGGCTTGATCGAGGATACGAACGGGATACTCTCGATACATGAGGTTATCTTGAAGATCAAGCGTTTCGTGGTCAAATCTACGGATAGGATCCGAGAAGCAACGCCTGAGTTGAGAAACGTGGAAGACGTCGTGGACTCTGGAGAGATGCGGAGGTAGTTCCAATTGGTAGGCAACTTCTCCTCGTTTAGCGAGAATGCGAAAGGGTCCAATGTAGCGAGGAGCCAATTTGCCTTTGATACCGAAACGATGGGTTCCCTTCAAAGGAGTAACCCGAAGGTAAGCCTTCTCATCAACCTCAAAAGTCATAGCCTTATGTTTTCGGTCGTATTGACTCTTTTGACGCGATTGGGCTGTTTTCAACTTTTCACGAACAATGCGAACTTGCTCTTATGCTTCCTGGATCATATCCGGGCCAAAGAATTGTCTTTCCTCGGTTTCTGACCAGTTAAGAGGCGTTCGACACCTTCGTCCATAGAGAACTTCAAAAGGGGCTTTACCCAAGCTAGATTGATAGCTGTTGTTATAAGCAAATTCAGCAAATGGAAGGCATTTCTCCCAATCCATTCCGAATGAGATAACAGAAGCTCGAAGCATGTCTTCTAGAATCTGGTTAACACGTTCTACTTGACCACTTGATTGAGGGTGAAAAGCAGTGCTAAAGGAAAGGCGGGTTCCCATAGCATTTTGGAAACTTTCCCAAAATCGAGAGGTGAAGAGACTTCCTCGATCCGAGTTATTTCCAGTGGAACACCATGGAGGGATACTATTCAGGAGATGTACAAGTCTGCTAGCTGACTAGCGGTTATACTCTCGCGAACAGGCAGGAAATGGGCTACTTTGGAAAGACGATCGACAACGACAAAGATAGCGTTATTCCCTCTCTTGGTCCTGGGAAAGCCGGTGATGAAATCCATACCAATTTTATCCCATTTCCATTCAGGAATAGCTAAAGGTTGAAGGGTGCCAGCAGGCCGTTGGTGCTCTGCTTTATAATGATGACAGACGTCGCAATTAGCAACAAATTGAGCAATGTCTCTCTTCATCCTAGTCCACCAGAACCTCTGGCGTAGGTCCTGATACATCTTGGTACTACCGGGATGAATGGTGAGAGGAGATTCATGAGCCTCCTTAAGGATCAACTGCCGTAGATGCTGGTTCTTGGGAACCACTAAACGGTTCTCAAAGTACACAACACCATGATCATTTGTGGAGAAACATCTAGCATCTCTGCTAGCAATGTTCTCCTTGATCCTAGATATCCCTTTATCTCGCTTTTGGGCAGCGATAATTTGATCCGTAAGAGTAGGTTTCGCCACCAAGGTGGAAAGAAATCCTTGAGGAATGATGTGAAGATTAAGCTTCCGAAATTCCTCATGGAGAAGCGGTTGACTTTGTTGTAACATCAGATTGTTACAATAAGATTTACGACTTAGTGCATCGGCCATGACATTGGCCTTTCCTAGGGTGTAAGTTATCCCTAAGTCGAAATCTGTGATCAACTCGACCCAACGTCTTTGCCTGAGATTCAAATCCGGTTGGGTGAAGATGTACTTCAGACTTTGGTGATCGGTGAAGATTTCGCAACAATTACCGAGGAGGTAATGTCGCCAGGTTTTAAGTGCATAGACTACAGCTGCAAGCTCTAGATCATGAGTAGGATAATTCTCCTCATGTGGGTGCAATTGCCGTGAAGCGTAAGCAATTACGTGATGATCTTGCATAAGAATGCAACCCAGTCCTTGTCGCGAGGCGTCGCAATAGATAACAAAGTCCTTAGAGAAATCTGGTGGTACCAGTACAGGAGCAGATGTCAGGCGTCTTTTCAGTTCCTGGAAGCTGTGCTCACATTGTGGAGTCCACTCGAACTTTTTATCTTTCTTGAGGAGTTCAGTTAGAGGTTTAGCAACCTTGGAGAAGTTCTCGACGAAGCGGCGACAATAGCTCGCTAAGCCAAGGAAACTCCGAACTTGCTTGACTGATTCAGGTGGAGTCCAATTAAGGACGGCTTGAACTCGCTCGGGGTTAACAGCAATACCCTTACCAGAGATTACATGTCCTAGATAGGTCACTTCTGGCAACCAAAATTCGCACTTAGAAAATTTGGCATAAAGGCGATGCTCTCGAAGTTTCATCAACACTAGCCTTAGATGTTCGGCATGTTCTTCCTCGTTCTTGGAGTAGATGAGTATATCATCAAGGTAAACCACGACGAATTTATCCAAATACTCCATGAAGATTGAGTTCATTAACCGAGAAAAGGTGGCTAGGGCATTGGTTAAACCGAAGGACATGACGGTGTACTCGTATTGGCCACAACGAGTAACAAAGGCCGTTTTAGGAATGTCCCCGTTCCTGATTTTGATTTGATGGTAGCCCAACCTTAAATCCATTTTAGAGAAGACTGAGGATCCAGCGAGCTGATCATACAGGTCGTTGATCCTGGGGAGCGGATACTTGTTCTTGATTGTGACCAAGTTGACGGGTCGATAATCTACAACCATTCGGTCCGTACCATCCTTCTTCTTGACGAAGAGGACGGGGCAAGCCCATGGAGATGAACTAGGACGGATGAAACCCTTTTTCAAGGACTCATCGAGTTGTTTCTTAAGCTCAGCTAGTTCTAGTGGTGCCATTTTATAGGGTCTTCTAGAAATTGGGACAGTTCCTGGAATGAGATCTATTACGAACTCGACATCTCTGTCAGGTGGAACACCTGGCAATTCCTCTGGAAAGACATCCGGAAAGTCACGGACTACCGGAACGTCTTTGAGGTCTGGCAATGGGCTGGCGTTAAGAGAATATAGCTGTCGCTTGGCTACTCGGGTCAAGACATTGATTATCTTTCCCGAAGGATGTGTGAGTTGAACAGTCCTAGAGAAACAATCAATCTTGGCATGATGGGCTGACATCCAGTCCATACCCAAGATGATATTAATATCCGAAGATTTGAGAGCTATCAAAGATGCGAGAAAAACAAGTCTGTCGACTTGAATTTCATTCCCATGGCTTACTCTAGAAGTCTGCCATTTGGATCCCGGGGTTTGAATTACCATAGAGGTGGGCATCTCACAGAATGTGGTGTTATGCAGACGAGCATAGCTCTCGGATATAAATGAATGAGATGCTCCAGTATCGGAAAGAACAGATGCCGGGTGGCAGTTAACAAGGAGCGTACCAAGATCGACGTTGGGATCCTCTTGAGCTTCTTCAGCAGAGATACAGTTGACATGGCCACGTGCAGCGGTGGCCGGCTTGGCATAGAACACTTTTCCTGTCGGCTTGCCATGGCCAACAGCTTTTCCAGACTGGTTGGGGTTGGTCTGGGGCCACTCACGCAGGTAGTGACCCGATTCCCCACACTTGAAGCATGTTATAGAACTGGTGCGTGGAGGAGCATTGTTGGTTGGACCACCATAGGGCTTGGCTGGTGCAAACTGTTGAGCGGGGTGAGGCGCCTGAAAGGATGGCCTCAGTGTGAACCTGGGTGGCAGGGCAGTGTTAGGCACCCACACGCGGCGCTTCTGAGGACCAGCACCGGATGAGGAACCCAAGTCACGGCCATGCTTGCGTGTTGCTTCATAATCAGTCTGACCAGACTCAACACTGATGGCTTTGTTAACAAGCTTCTGAAAAGAGGTGCACTCATGCAGACGGAGGTCGCGGCGAAGCTCAGGGCTAAGTCCCTTGCGGAACCTTGCTTGCTTCTTGGCATCAGTAGAGACTTCCTCAGTTGCATATCATGCAAGGTTACCGAACTCCCTGCTGTAAGCGTCAACGGAGAGTCGACCTTGAGTAAAACTGCAGAACTCCTCACGTTTACGGTCCATGAGACCCTCCGTAATGTGATGTTCACGGAAAGCCTCGCTGAATTCAGCCCAAGTAGTGACATGGCCCGCTGGGCGCATAGCTCCATAGTTCTCCCACTAGAGACTGGCGGGGCCTTCGAGATGATATGCAGCAAAGGTGACCTTATCAGCCTCAGCTACGAGTGCAGAGCGTAGCTTATGAGTAATACTGCGAAGCCAGTCATCGGTGTCGAGAGGCTCGACGGAGTGGTGGAAAGTGGGTGGATGTAACTTGATGAAATCACTGAGTGACACCAAGTTATTCCTCTGATGGTGTGCCGTGTTTTGCTCGATGCGCTCCAACAAACGGTTGGTCTCCCGCTTGTTTCTCTCGGCCTCCAGCATAACCTCGGCCAGAGAAGGAGGGTGAGGCAGGTTTGTTTCCCCAACTCTACTGCCTTCGGCCTGCTCTGGGGGAGCAGGGTTGGTGCGGGTGTTAACCATCCTAGGAAAACAAACAATGGTTTAGTCCAGGATGATAGGATTCTGACATAGAAATGTAGAATGTAATGGATAACTTGGAATGTAAGATGATCATCCGGAAACAGTCGGTCCCGTGGAGCTTGTGGACCATAGGGGCTAGGATGAGGTCTTGGACCAACAAACGGTGGCCTGCGGGGACCACGAGGTGGGGTGATGCCTCCTACATCACGCCAATCCATCATGTCTGGCAGAGCAGATCTCACAGGATAGAGATCTCGCATATCCATATATCCCGCTTGCACAGCCGGTGCAAACCGAGTCAAAGTGGCCCAATGATCAGCACGGGTATTGAAAAGCTCTAGTCTCAAGGCCCGATTTTCACGGTCCTTGTCTTCAAGCAACTGTGCAGTGGTGCGGGTCAGTGAGTCCTCCTGAGTGGAGTCAGCATAGATAGCCTGGAGATACCCTTGTGCTCCCGGAAGTGAAGCAGGCATATACCGGAAGTCAGAGTCCCGAAATAGGCCAGTCCTGACTCGCATGATGGTCATCATAGAGTAGGCGGCATCCTACACAGCCATCTCAATAGTAACCCCGAGTCCATAGGAACAGTGGAGGGGCTCGGTAGATCCAGGATAAGATGGAAATATCCTGACAGTGCAAAAATATTGACTTTGATTAAAGTCTCAGAATTGCTCTTCGACCGTGTACTCAGGATACCAATGGTATCCAGCCTCAGTCATTACCCTGACCAACATGGCAGTATGGCCGGGTACATCTAGGCATTGAGTCAAACGAACAACTTGATTCTGAGGACGGGAAGCCATCTGGAGCATGATAAACACAAGACATTAGAATTTCTAGCAGAAATTGGACAGCATAACGGTTGTAAATGCTCAAAAAGGATTTTGAGACATTTTGCAAAGAACTGCATAGACACTCAACAACATCATATCAAGGTTCTGGGTCCACCTTAACAACATAATGGGGTGGTAGAACTGAACTAGGATTGTAACCATCAAACCTATAAGGTACTACTGATTAGTAACACGTGAACCTGATAGAGAGAAGAGATCCTAATTCCTTAACCCCCGGTGGAAGAATGGACTGACTCAGATCAGAAAGTCATGAGATAAAGGAGTAAACAGAGCCTTACGTTCCATCCGACAATCAATTCCCCTACATATAACTAAAGCATTTCTAGAATCAACATCGACCAGTTTGGCTTGGAGAACCTACAGGCAGTCCGGCTCTGATGCCAACGCCGTCAGGACCCCGACTCGATGCCACATCAATCTAGCATGTAACACCTCATATAACTTTGCGGCCTCACGCACGGTATTCCCACGGGTGTCGTCTTACCTTTGCCCGGGACCGTTTGCGCCTTTTGGCACACGTATATGATAGTGTCGCTAGCATCCATATGGTAAGGAGCCCGGGCTGACATGGCTAGTCGTAAATCCAAAGTGGCACAGACTTACAGGGACAGGCATCCATGACCCAGCATCAAACGTGTCGGTCATCAGCAAGTGAATCCGGGTTGTAGCATTGGGCTAGCAGGACTCCGGTAAACCGGGCTGTAGCGGGCTAACAGGACTCCGGTATTCATCGCGTGACATTTCCCCGAAGGGACAGACACAGGAACGAAGAAGGACACATGCCGGCCAGCCTAAGTGTTCCGGAGCAGTAGCAAGCTACCAAGGCTCAGTGGAAACACTAGTAGACATTTCCCGGTAAGAGAGGCTACTAAGGGCAAACAACTAGATAGTCAGATCCCACACATACCAAGCATTTCAATCATACACACAATATGCTCGATATGTGCAAATACAACAAGGCATCACAACATGACTCTACAACACAAGTACTTTATTTAAAGGCTCAGAGAGCCATACATATCATACACACAAGTACGGGTCACACGACCCGGCATTCAAGTCATACAGACATACAAGCCAATAGAGGAAGTAACTTGTCTGAGTACAGACAACTAGTAAAATAAAAGAGGCTTGGAAAGCCTGGCTATACTATGTGGTCCTTCACAAGCTCAGGGTCACCACCTGGGCCTCAGTCTACTCATCGATGTCAACGTCTACGAAGAATCCATCAGAAGGGGTTGCAGTGTCTTCTGAAAAATGTAAATTATAGCAACATGAGTACAAAGGTACTCAGCAAGACTTACATCAGATCCTACATACATGCACATTATCAAGAAGGGTTGGTGGGGTTAATGCAGCAAGCCAGCTTTGACTCTTGGCTAAGCTATCCTACGATACACCAACTTGAAATGGTTTTGCGCACATGAGTCCACTACTCACCACTTCAATACACCACCGAGGATCCATCTCCGTCATCCTACGGAAGAGCCATCCTCGGCACTCACACTTATCTTGAGGATTTTAGTAGTATCCATTTACTTGTCTATGAACTGTATAGGCAACCAAGTAGTCCTTTACCGCGGACGCGTCTATTCGAATAGATAATGTTAACCCTGCAGGGGTGTACTTCTTCATACATGTTTACACCACTTAGCGTCTGCACACGACATGTGCTCGGCAGACTTCAAGCGAAAGCCGACGTGGGTGTAGACCACGACCTACCTAAACACCTAAGTCTTTAGTCCAGGTTTATCGCCTATCCAGGTTCCATCCGCAGGGAGTCCGGCCGAGGTTTCCCATACGGCCCCGAACGATGTGTACAGGGTTCCCGAGATACCTAACGGGTATCCGGTACACCGCGCCACGTACCTACCGCATCACAGCCCACCCCGCGGGTCAGCGCTGTCCACGGCCTCCAGTAAGCTACAAACACCAGAAACTACTTGCAACTCCTGGACAGAGGACTAGGGTGAATAAGAAGTCAAGCGGGGTCATATTTCAGGGCCCAATGCATGGTAGTAGCTAAATCTTAAATCACGCATACAGATCTCAGTGCTTAAGGTCGGCTTCGATGAAACAACCCACCATGTACTCCTACATGGCCTCTCATCGATACCTTTACCAAATCGTGTTCACCGCACCACTCTTATTACCGGCATGATCATTTCACTCTAGCCCATCACCCAGATGAACCAGACCTGACACGACTCTAAGCATAGCAGGCATAGCAAGGTAGGAACAACACATACATATGGCTCAATCAACTCCTACACATGCTAGTGGGTTTCATCTAGTTACTGTGGCAATGACAGGTCATGCAGAGGAAATGGGTTCAACTACCGAAGCACACAGCAGTTTGAAACGCGTTGTCTTAATGCAGTAAAAAAAGAGCAGAAGCGAGAACATGGCATTGTATCAATATGATCAAATGGTTGGTTGCTTGCCTGATGGGTCGATGCACTGATATTGATCTTCGCTAGGGTAATCGTGGTACTCCTCGGAGGTAGAACCTGCCGCAAAGAGCACTTATACACAAACATCACCAAACAATATGCAACAATATGATGCATGCATGAGACATGGCAAAATGAGTGTGTTAGGCTAATGCAACTAAGACCAGATGGGTTTGAACCATTTTGAATCAAAGATTCAAGTTTCAAACTCATATGTGGCCCCTTTAAGTGCTTTAACTTGTTCTGCACTAAACATCAGGTTAGCTTGCTTAAACATGCATGAAACTAGTACAGATGGATAGATTGGATTTTTCTGATAATTTTTCATAAATAAAACTTTGCATTTGGAGTTACAGATTAATTTCTATGATTTTTTAAAGTTTGGGGTATTTTCTAGAATTTCCTGTGTAATAATAATTCCAGTAAATAAATTACTACGTCAGCATTGCGTCAGGATGACGTCAGCAGTCAACGGAACAGTCCAGGTCAAACCCTGACTTGTGGGTCCCGTGTGTCAGTGTAATTAGTTTAACTAAATATTAATTAAAACTAATCATGATAGTTAGCAGGGCTGGGCCCCACCTGTCATTGACCCAGGGGGGTCAAACCGGGCCCACCCGTGGTCAAACGAGGGGGTCAGCCGGGTCAACTCACCGGCGTTTAGCCGCCGGCGAGGCCGAACGCGGCGGCGAGAGTGGTTTTGTGCATTCCGGCGACTAAAAGAGCGGCGGAGGGCATCTACGGGTAGCTGGGAGCAAGCCGCAGCTCTTGGTGGTGGTGGTTTAGCTCGGGGTGGCCGGAAACGGCGCCGGCGACGACGTTGGCGGTCGCCGGAGTTCGGGTGAGGTCGAACTCGACGCTAGGGGGCACGGCGAGGCGCGTGGAGTGATGCTACGGGTTCCTGCGGGTGCGGTGAGTGCGATGGACACGGTGGTGTGGCCGGTGGTTGGCCGAAGACACGTCGGCGACGAGCTCGGCGGCGGTGAGTGCGGTGAAGCTTCGTGCGCTCGCTGTGGTGCACAAGAACGAGAGAGGAAAGGGGGAAGAGGTAGCTGGGCTCACGGCGATCTCGAGGAACCAGACGGCGCGGTCGGGGACGAGCCGGTGCGGCGGCAACGGTGAAGGGGATCTCCGGTGACGGCGGAGTCGGCGAGGTCGGTGCAGTGGCTTCGGGGCACGTGAGCGCTCGGGGCTCGACTAGCTCGAAGGAGAAGAGGGCGGCGGAGCTCCTGGACACGGTGGCACGGCGCAAGGACGACGGAGAGCGCGACTACGGCGACGGTGTAGCTGTGGTGGCGTCGGCCATGGTGCGGGAGAGCGAGGGAGAGGAGCTGGGGGTGTCCACGGGGTTCGGGGCACGACGTGGAGCTCATCCATGCCAGCAAAGAGGCGAGGGGGTGAAGCAGAGCGGTGGGCAGCTGCGTGGCGCGCGCTGGCGTCGCCGTCGAGCACCTGCCTGCCTGCTTGGCGAAGGCAAGCAGCTCGCTGGAGCGGCTGCTGGGCTCGGCCGGCTGGTGGGCTTGCTAGGTGGGCGCCAGGTAAGTTCCTTCTCTCTCTCTCTCTTATTTATCTTTTTTAATTATTCTGAAACTTTGTGGACTTACTAAAAATACCTAAACAACTCCAAAATTCCCCAAACTGCTCATGGCCACTAACTGGAATATATCCAGCATGGAACATTTTAGTTTGGGATTATTTGAGCATTTAAAATAATTTATATAATTTAAATGCCCAAACTCAAATACTTATGATTTAATTCAAAAATCTTAGGATGACCTAGAAAATTGAGCACCACTTTTGGCAGAGGTTCTGAACCAAGACAAAAATGATGGACATTTTAGAAGGGCATTTCAGGTTCATTGAAAATATTTTTAGTAAACCCTAGTTGGTTTCAGAGGGGGCTGGGGGTTCTGTCATCCCCATTTCAAGTTTCTGTTGGAAAAAATAGACATGATGCAACACTCTAATGCATGTACTAGCTAGGGTGTGACAATATTTCCCTCAGTTTTTGAGAACCAAGGTATCAATCCAGTAGGAGGCTTCTCAACAAGTCCCACGAACCTACACAAACAAACAAAGAACTCGCAACCAACGCGACAAAGGGGTTGTCAATCCCTTCACGGCCACTTGCGAAAGTGAGATCTGATAGAGATAGTATGATAAGATAAATATATTTTTGGTATTTTATAATGTAGATGCAGAAAATAAAAATGCAAATAAAAGTAAATTGGAAGAAAATATGATAAGAGATAGACCCGGGGGCCATAGGTTTCACTAGAGGCTTCTCTCGAGAGCATAAATATTACGGTGGGTGAACAACTTACTGTCGAGCAATTGATAGAAAAGCGAATAATTATGACGTTATCTAGGCATGATCATGTATATAGGCATCACGTGCACAATAAGTAGACCGACTCCTGCCTGCATCTACTACTATTACTCCACACATCGACCGCTATCCAGCATGCATCTAGAGTATTAAGTTCATAAGAACAGAGTAACGCATTAAGCAAGATGACATGATGTAGAGGGATAAACTCAAGCAATATGATATAAACCCCATATTTTTATCCTCGACGGCAACAATATAATACGTGTCTTGCAACCCTTTCTGTCACCGGGTAAGAACACCGCGAGATTGAACCCAAAGCTAAGCACTTCTCCCATGGCAAGAAAGATCAATCTAGTAGGCCAAACCAAACCGATAATTCGAAGAGACTTGCAAAGATAACTTAATCATATAAAATAATTCAAAGAAGATTCAATTAATATACATAAATAAATCGGATCATAAACCCACAATTCGTCAGATCTCGACAAATAGACCGCAAAAAGAGATTACATCGAATAGATCTCCACAAGAGAGGGGGAGAACATTGTATTGAGATCCAAAAAGAGAGAAGAAGCCATCTAGCTAATAACTATGGACCCGTAGGTCTGTGGTAAACTACACACAACTCATTGGAGGGGCAAGGATGTTGATGTAGAAGCCCTCCATGGTGGATTCCCCCTCCGGCAAAACGCCGGCAATGTCTCCAAGATGGGATCTCGCGGATACAGAAGGTTACGGTGGTGGAAATTGTGTTTCGGGTGGCTCCTAGATGTTTTCGGGGTACGTAGGCTTATATAGGAGGAAGAAGTACATCGGTGGACGCCCGAGGGGCCCACGAGACAGGGGGCGCGCCCTATAGGGGGGGCGCGCCCTCTTATCTCGTGGAGGCCTCGGCTGCTTCTGGACTTGCACTCCAAGTCCTTTGGATCACGTTCGTTCCAAAAATCACGCTCCCAAAGGTTTCATTCTGTTTGGACTCCGTTTGATATTCCTTTTCTTCGAAACACTGAAATAGGCAAAAAAAACAGCAATATGGGCTGGGCCTCCGGTTAGTAGGTTAGTCCCAAAAATGATATAAATGTGTAAAATAAAGCCCATAAACATCCAAAACAGGTAATATAATAGCATGGAACAATCAAAAATTATAGATATGTTGGAGACGTATCAACTATCAGCCCTCTACACGCAACCATCTTATATTCCTGCCAGAGGTTGATATGTCAGTCGAAGCCATCTACCAAGAGCCTGCCAAGGAGGAAATTTATCTTCACAATGTCGATCATCAGAGTTTCTCTCAGCATGTTGAAGGTGTTCAGGCTGCTTCTCGTGTCTATCCTTTGGCCGGAAACACTCACCGTGCACGTACTGAAGCCACAGAAAGCACCATTGCACCAAGGACTCGAAAGCGATCTCGTGTGCTCAATGACCAAGAGCTTCTCGTGGCCTTGCATCAGAAACACGACAAGCATCACTACTGGCAGAAACGTTAAATGCAAAGCCTCTTGGTGGATGTCAGTCGCATTCGCAACCTTGCCACCAAGAACGCCTTTGTTACTCATGAAACCTGTCAGAGGACTTGGAAGAGTTTGACATTGCTTAGTGCTAAAGCTGGTCTTCAAGACGATGGCTTCACCGAGAGATTCAAGTTTGACTCCACTCCTCCTAGGAATGTTGTTTTGCATCAAACCCCGTCTCGTAAAGATTCAGAGTACTCTTCCTCCGCATCTACGGTAAATGCCAGAGTTCTTGATGACGCCGATGATGCTACTTCACCACCTCCAACCTCAGCGCGTATCGACACTGCACCAAGTTCTTATGCACCACCAAATGTCAACAACGACCCTGCTGCTTCACCTAATCCTCACGGGAATGAGTAGCGACTATGTCTTCAAACCTTTTTGGTCCTTACTAACAAAAGGGGGAGAAGCATATGTTGATAGTCTTCAAGTGGGTCCACATGGGTGGTTGCTATTCTTTTGCCTAGTTTTTACAACTCTCGTTTTGATACATTTGGTTCTTTGAGTTGTAACACTTAAACTTGATGGTCGTCTGCTACTTTCTCTGCTATTTTGTGATGCGACGATAAATTCCGCATGTGCGATGATAAATCCCGCATGAAGTCATTTCGCAAACGTCCATCTTTCATTATGCATGTCATTATTCCTATATATCTATTCATGCATGATGTATTGTCTTCATATGGTGAGGAGGATCTCCAAAGTACAACCTGCCATGTGCATTTGCATTCCAACGCAAAACATTTATATGCACATCTTCAAGGGGAGCCTTTTGCCACTTATGAAGACAATGTCTTAATCCTTTACAATTTCACATACTTATATCCCCGTTCAAAACTTCAACCAGTTTGCCATCAATCACCAAAAAGGGGGAGATTGTAAGTGCATCTAGTGCCACCCCTAGTTGGTTTTGGAGTATTGACGATAAACCTGGTTGAGGGACTAATGTGTTTGTGAGAATTGCAGGATAACATAGTAGTCCCTCATTGATTCGGTTTACCTACCGGATATGACCCCTAAAAATGTGTGAAGATATTGAAGACAATGGTGGTCTGTGAAGCTAATCACATTGAAGACTATGACATGAGAAGACAATGTCTGAAGACTATGGAGCACGAAGACTTAGCTGTTTCGTTGTTTCTTTTCTTCTTTGTTGAGTCATAGGAACTACCGCACTGTTAAGTGGGGTCCAAGTGAACAAAGTCAGAGTGACTGAAGTGATGCTCAACCAAATCCTATGTCTTCGAGCGAAGACAATGAGTGCCAATCTTATCCAGAGTCGGATAAGTCAGCTTTACTTGTAGCCCAAGTCAAGGTGATGCGTGTGTTTGAAATCTGACCGTTGTGACACGTGTCAGTTCCTTAGTGACCCAGGGTCATTTTGGAAAAATCAGGTTGGGTTGCCGAGTGGCTATAAATAGCCCACCCCCTATGCCATAAATTCGTGGCTGCTCAGAGTTAGTATACGCTTTTGTCGTTTGAGAGCAACCCACCTCCGAAGCTTTTGAGAGAGAATCCTTGTGAGGACAAAGCTCAAACCACCCAGAGCCCAAAGTGTGTTTGGCATCACTGAAGTCCTTCTGTCTGCGTGATCTGAAGACTTATTTCACTTGAGGACTGTGAATCCTCCAGCCGGTTAGGCGTCACATTCTGAGCATCCAAGAGTCATTGTGGATTGCCGGTGAACGAAGTTTGTGAAGGTTTGGGAGTCTACCTTGAAGACTTACCAGAGTGATTGGGCGGGGACTGGGAGTCCTTAGCTCAAGGGGAATAAGGTGAAGACGCGGTCTTCTGAGTTAAATCTCAGCCTCCCTAACCAGACGTATAGTTGTCACAGCAACTGGAACTGGTCGAACAAACCCCTGTCCTTCTGAAGCTACTGGTTCTATATCTCACTTCTCTTTATTTACCGTTTGTCTTCGTGAAGTCATTGCCTGCTTGCATTATCTGTTTGACTTTGTAAGTGCATCTAGTGCCCCTTAGTGATTTTGGTGTATTGAAGACTTATAGGTTAAGGGACTGATGCGTTTGTGAGTGTACACAGGTCTATAAGTCTATGAGTAGTTTGATATTTACAGAGAATGTCGACCCCTAAAAATGAAGTTCTTCGACTAAAGACTTTGGATTTCTGAAGACTTTCTGAAGACTTTGAAAGTGAAGAAATTGGTGTGACCTTGAAGACTTGGTAATCATTCGAGGAACATGAAGCATGAAGACTTTGTTTTTACTGTTTCATTTTCTCTTTCTTGAGTCTTAGGAAACACCGTACTGTTAAAGGGGGTCGACGAAATACTAAGGAAAAATTTCCATGTGATGCTCAGCTCAAAAACCTACTCCTACCAAACCCTTCGAGTGAAGCCATTGGAAATCTCGCACAGTTCAGTCATATTCTTCAGTGATAGAGACGAAGTTCTTCTAGTCTCTGAGGAATTTGTTCTGACTGAAGAGTTAGGAATTCACCAGTGTGAATTGCCTACACAGTGAGGAACATGATAGCCCTGAGGAATTCAAACCTCAAATATTCCGACCGTTGTTGTGCTATGCGCCAGCTGTCCCAAAATATCTACCCACCTAACGGTCATATCAGACAAGGGCATTTATGTCTTATCATGTCGGGCTGCTCCCCGGCTATAAATAGCTGCCCCCTACAACCACTAGTTGGTTGGCTGCTCCGAGATAAACTGACACTTGTCATTTGAGAGCAACCCATCCTCCGAGGACTTTGAGTGAAAATCATCAAGTGAGGAAATCCCAAACCCAAACCTACAAAACCCCAAGTGATTGAGCATCACTGAAGAGATTAATCCTGCATGGATCCGAAGCTTGTTTCCTTTGAAGACTGTGCTTCTTCCAGATGGTTAGGCATCAAGGTCTAGAGCATCCAAGAGGAATTGTGGATCACCGAGTGACCGAGTTTGTGAAGGTTCAGAAGTCACCTGAAGACTTACCATGAGTGATTGGGTGAGGTCTGTGTGACTTTAGCTTAAGGAGAATATGGTGAGGACTGTGTGTCTGGGACTGGGTGTCCACGAGTTTAAATACTTAGCCGCTCCAACCAGATGTACAACTGAGATAGGAGTTGGAACTGGTCTACCAAATCATTGTCTTCACCGACCTAACTGGTTCTATTTCCTCAACTCTTTCATTTCCTCATGTATGTTGTTGTGTGCCTGTTCATATCTGTTTGAAGACATTGACTGAAGACTTTCTCAATTTCCTCAGTTCTATTTCTTCAGTTTGTCCGTCGTCTTCCTTGTGTTATCATGTGTTTATGCTTTCTGTACTCTATGCTTGTCTTCATTTCATCATGATGACTATGCTTGTGTTCTGTTATGTTCCTTTCTGAGTACTTATTCCACTGCAAGTAGTTCTTCATTTAGGAATTTCCTCACCAGCAAATTCCTCAGTGAAGAATTCATAAAAATCGCCTATTCACCCCCCCCCCTAGTCGATATAACGCACTTTCAATTGGTATCAGAGCAAGGTACTCCCTTGTTCTGTGTGATTTTGGTTTAACCACCTGGAGTTCTAGTTATGTCGACCGCAGGTATGATCAAGGTCTCTACTGGGTGTCCTACCTTCGATGGCACGGACTACCCCTACTGGAAGAATAAGATGTGAATGCATCTTGAGGCAATTGACAACGATCTCTGGTATGTTGTGGAAAATGGTGTTCCCTCAGTCACACCTTCCCTGAATGCTGCTGATGTGAAGAGATTCAAGCAACTCGATTCTCAAGCGAAGAATTCATATGTGGCCATCTGAGTAAAGGGCAGTATGGTAGAGTGAGTGCTTTGGAAACTGCTAAGCTTATCTGGGATAGGCTCTCCAAAGTAAACGAAGGAGTCTCAACTCAACGTGACTCTCGTGTTGACGTTCTTCGCAATCTCTTCAACCGCTTCAAAAGACTAGACAATGAAAATGTTCAGCAAACCTTTGATCGCCTCACTGATATCTCAAACTAGCTTCAAGCGCTTGGCGCCACTGACATCACGACCATGAGGTGGTGAAGAAATTGATGAGATCGCTCGATTCTTCATTTGACACTCTGGCACTGATGATTCAAGAGCGTGCTGATTACAAGTCACTTGATCCCGCTGATATTCTCGAGAGGCTAAACACTCATGAGTTCCAGTTTACTGAGAAGAGAGATCTCTATGGTTTGAGCTATGGCAAACCACGTGCTTTGAAGGCCAAGGCAGTCTCTGAGTCATAGGAAGAAGACTCTACCAGCAGCCTTGGTGATCCTGAAGAACTGAGCTAGGAATTAGCACTGCTCGTGAAGAAATTTCAGAAGTTCTCAAGACGTGGTCGCTTTGGAAAATCCTCAAGGAGCAACGATTCCTCATCTGGTGACTACAAGAAAAGGTTGTGCCACAAATGCAAGAAACCTGGTCACTACATTCAAGATTGTCCTCAGTGGGACAAGGAATTAAATAAGAAGAAATACAAGGATTACAGTTCTGATGATGCCAAGAAAAATAAGAAATCTTCAAAGTCTTCATCATCAAAATCCCCAAAGTCTTCATCTCACAAGAAGAGCAGCTCCAAGAAGGCTCGGGCATTCATTGGCAAGGTAATGGATTCTGAGGCTGAATCTGAGGATCATGAGGAAGAGGAGGCATCCGAGGAGTCTGAGTCTGGTGTGGCAAGTCTAGCTCTTGCTACCGCATTTGTCAGCAAGTCTATCTTCAACTCTGAAGAAAATGGAAACACCAACAATGCTGATGAAGGCAATGATGACTACGCTCCCACCTATTGCTTCATGGCAAAGGGTGCCAAGGTAACTAAATAACCCTCCTCTGAATCAAGTGAGGAGTGAGGATGAATCTGATGAAAATCTTAAGCTGAGCTACTCTAAACTTGCTAAGATTGCTGTGAAACAACAAAAGGCTATTGAAAAGCTTCAAAACATGCTAGACAGAAGTGATGATATGTTGGGTGATGAAATGGACCGCACTAAAGACTTAACTGAAAATCTTCAGAGACTTCAGTCTAAGTTTGACAACCTTCAAAGTCATCATAACACTCTCTTATCTGATCACGAGAAGCTTTCTTATGAATTTCTTCAAAGAAAGCAAGATCTTGATAAGCTAAGAGTGAGTTATGAAGATCTTTCAAAGGAGCGCGATTCATTACTTGCTCAACAAATCAGCGCTACTCAGGAATAATTTGTTCCTCCATGTCTAAAGTGCATTGAATGTGAATCTGCTAATTCTTCACCTGAATGTTCAAATACTTCAAATGTTACAAATTCTTCACTTGTCTCTGTTGTCACTAATTCCTCATCTGAGGACATTGCTAGTACTACTAATGATGCAGGGCTGAAGGAATTGTACACAACAGGCATGTACAAAAGCCTCAAAGGGCATCAGATTCTTTGTGATGTGCTCAAAAAGCAGATCCTCAATAGGAACCCTAAGAAAGAGGGTATTGCCTTTGAGAGGAAACTCAATACTGATGGAACATATTGGAAACCTGAGCAGTACCACAAAACCTCATGGGTTGCTGCAAAGGGACCTCCAGTTGATCCATCCAACTTATCTGGCTTTACATGTGAATCTTCTCATTCTCCTAATGAGTCATTTGACTCTAACTATAAACTGTTCAAAAATCAGAATGGCGAAGTATTTGCTAGATATGTTGGGACTAACTGCAGGAACGGTTCCCCTATGAAGAAAATCTGGGTTCCCAAAAGTTATCTTGAAAGTCTTCAAGTGAATGTCCTCATGACACCACCAGTGAAGAACAGGAACCCCAGATCCAATTCTTCATATGGACCTAATTCTTCACATGGATCAAATTCCTCAAATGGATCAAAGTCCTCATATGATCATCATCGTGCTAACCCCTCTATTTCGCAGGGTAGAGCTAAGGGCTATGAATATGAACGTTATTCTTCAAATCATTATGTTCATAAGTCCTCGAAGAATTTCTCTTCTTATTCATATGCTTACCCTAACCCCTCTTATGTGAAACAAAGCGGACTGGCTTCTATGCCACCTTTCTCATATGGTGCTCGCAGAGTGATGAATTCTTTGCCACCCATCCAGATGTGGGTGGTGAAGAAAAAGAACTAATCTCTTATGCAGGGTCAGGTCTCCAGACGTGCTCAAAACGTCTGAAGAATTTGCTGGAGACCTGAATCTGCCTGAAAGGATGCAGGCTAATCATGAAGAAATGAATTTTCATTTTCTCACGTCCTCATACTAATTTATCTGTGCTATTGCTTATGAAATTGAACTGATGATATTGATGTCATATTCTTCACTAATGAAGTATATGAGTTCGTAAGATGCACTAATTCATCTGCAGGATGATCAACCCAAAGCAAACGAGTGGGTCCTCGATAGTGGATGTACAAATCACATGACGGGTGACAAGAATCTATTGATGGATGCTCCTTTATCACCGTCACATCTGAAGCATATCATCTTCGCTGACAAAGGCAAAAGTAAGGTATTTGGTCTAGGTAAGGTTGCGATCTCAAAGGATCGACACATGGATAAAGTCAAGCTTGTTGAGTCCTTAGGATACAACCTCATGTCTGTCTCAATGCTTTGTGATCTCGATATGGTTGTTATCTTTGGAAGATATCGTTGTGTTGTGATCATGGAAGCTGACCATTCCAAAGTCTTCGAAGGCTTTAGGAGAGGAGATCTATATATTGTTGATTTCTCTACAGGACCACAACCAGCCGTGTGCTTACTTGCAAAAGATTCAGAAGTCTGGCTATGGCATCGATGACTTGGTAATGCTGGCATGAGGAATCTGCACACGCTTGCGAAGAAGAAGCATGTCATTGGCATTGAGAATGTCAAATTCCTCAAGGATCACTTATGCGGAGCTTGTGAAGCTGGAAAGATGACAAAGGCCAAGCATCCAGTGAAGACTGTCATGACTACCACTCGACCATTTGAATTGCTTCTAATGGATCTTTTTGGTCCTAACCACTATTCTGCAATTTTGAATGATGCATCTCAATATGGATTTGTTATTTTTGATGATTATTCTCGTTACACATGGGTACACATTGTAACTTACAAACATGAAGTGTAGGAAGTCTTCAAACGATTTTCCTCGAGGGCTTCAACCAACTTTGGTGTGAAGATCAAGCACATCAGAACTGACAATGGGACCGAGTTCAAGAATTCCGGTCTGGATGGATATCTTGATGAACTTGGTATTACTCATGAGTTATCTGCTCCTTATACTCCTCAGCAGAATGGCGTCGTGGAGCGCAAGAACAGAACCCTCGCTGAAATGGCTCGCACTATGCTTGATGAATACAAGACGCCTCGTCGCTTCTGGATTGAGGCAATTGATACTGCGTGCCACATCATCAACAGGGTATATCTTCACAAATTCTTCAAGAAAACTGTGTATGAACTCCTCACTGACAAAAAGCCTAGTGTGAGTTATTTCAAAGTTTTCGGTGCTAAATGTTGGATTAGAGATCCTCATCACACTTCCAAATTCTCACCGAAAGCACATGAAGGTTTTATGCTTGGTTATGGAAAGGACTCGCACACCTACAGAGTCTTCAACAGTGTTCTTCACAAAGTTGTTGAAACTGTAGATGTGCGGTTCGATGAAACTAATGGCTCGCAAAGAGAGCACCTACCTTCTGTGATAGATGAACCAGCACCTGAGGATTCTATCAAGTTCAAGGCTACTGAGGATGTCATTCCTACCAAAAAATCTGCTGAAGAATTCATTCCAGATCGTGATGATCACCGGGCTGGCGCACCTAAAGAAAATGGTGCTGAAGAAAATGCTCCTGAAGGGAACGCTGATCAAATTCCTCGAAGACAACCCACTCATCCTCGCATTGCTAACGAAGTGCAAACTGAGAAGATCATTGATGACATTGAAGCACCAGGTCCTCTCACTTGCTCAAAATCCTCACATTTATCTAACTTTTGTGGGCACTTTGCTTTTGTCTCTATCTCAGAGCCCACTAAGGTAGATGAAGCATTTCTGGAGCCTGAGTGGATTCAGGCTATGCAAGAAGATTTATATCAGTTCAAGCTCAACAATGTCTGGGACTTGGTCAAACGTCCAGATCCTCGCAAGCACAACATCATTGGCACAAAGTGGATCTGCCGCAACAAGCAAGATGAAAATGGCCTTGTGGTGAGGAATAAGACACGGCTTGTAGCTCAAGGCTACACACAGGTTGAAGGAATTGATTTCGATGAAACTTTTGCACCTATTGCTAGACTTGAGGCTATTCGCATATTACTTGCTTACGCTAACCATCATAATATTATCTTACAACAAATGGATGTGAAAAGTGCATTCCTCAATGGTAAGCTTGAGGAAGAAGTATATGTTGCTCAACCCCCAGGTTTTGAAGATCCAAAGAATCCCGACAAAGTCTTCAAACTCAACAAGGCCCTGTATGGCCTCAAGCAAGCCCCTCGGGCGTGGTATGATACTTTGAAGGAATTCTTCATGAAGAAAGGCTTCAAACCCGGTTCACTCGACCCAACTCTTTTCACTAAATCTTATGATGGTGAATTGTTTGTGTGCCAAATATATGTTGATGATATTATCTTTGGTTGTACTGACCTTCGTTATAGTGATGAATTTGCATATATGATGAGTGAAGAATATCAAATGTCTATGATGGGTGAATTGAAATTCTTTTTAGGTCTTCAAATTTGTCAACAGCGCAATGGCATATTCATATCTCAGGAGAAATACCTCAAAGAAGTATTGAGGAAATTCGGCATGCAAGACTGCAAAGGGGTCAAAATTCCAATGCCCACAAATGGCCATCTATGCACTGATGAAAATGGTCAAGACTTCGATCAAAAGGTATACCGATCCATGATTGGCTCTTTATTGTACCTATGTGCATCTAGGCCAGATATTATGCTTAGTGTTTGCATGTGTTCTCGATTTCAAGATACACCGAAGGAATCACACCATAAGGCTGTGAAGCATATTCTTCGATATCTAGCTCACACACCAACACTTGGATTATGGTATCCCAAGGGCTCTTCATTTGATCTCGTTGGATATTCAGACTCTAACTATGCTGGCGATCGTGTGGACCGCAAGTCAACGTTAGGCACATGCCATTTCCTCGGACGATCTTTGGTCTGTTGGTCCTCGAAGAAACAGAACTGTGTATCTCTCTCCACTGCAGAAGCTGAGTACATTGCTGCTGGATCATGTTGTGCTCAATTACTATGGATGAAGCAAACTCTCAAGGACTACGACATCAACGTGAAGAATGTGCCTCTCTACTGCGACAATGAGAGCACTATCAAGATTTCTCATAACCCAGTTCAGCACTCGAAGACAAAGCACATCTAGATTCGTCATCATTTTCTTCGTGGTCATGTGTTGAAGGATGATATCTCCATCTGCCATGCAAGAACTGAAGATCAGCTGGCCGATATTTTCACTAAGCCCTTGGATGAGAAGATATTTAGCAAGTTATGGTGTGAGCTAAATATCCTAGAATCTTCGAATGTTCTCTGAAATGGACACTCATCCTAACACTTATACTGACTTGATGACTTAGATGCGCAACACAAGAAGTAACGTTTTTCTTCAATTAATGAAGACTAACCCTCTAAGTGTGAAGAAATTAATGAAGAAATTGATTCTCAGAGCCCTACGACAATTGTACGTGGTGTCTGAAATCAGCTTTCTTATACGGTGTGTTACGCCACCACCCAAAGTTGAAAATCTTCAATTTGAGTTTGTCTTCGTTTTTGAAATTCCTCAGTATTTTCAAATTCTTCAACTTTGCAATGTCTTCACTATTTCTGGTGTTGTTCTTCATTTGAATATATATATATATATATATATATATATATATATATATATATATATATATATATATATGATTTTATGTCCTCTACAGCATTCACTTATTGCTAATTCTTCAAGTTGATTTTTTCGCTAAGTGAATGTGATCGGACCCTTCCCCCTCTATGCTAAACTCAATCTAATCTTTTCACAAATTATTCATGTGCGTTCTGATTTGAAGCTCGTTCAAAACCTTAATTGTGTCCTTGACAGCTGAAGAAATTGCGAACGGTAACCTAAAACTTATCCTATCTAAATTTTCGGCTTTGCCGCTCAAACCGTTCCGCTTCTCACGACAAATACTTATCTATTCACCCATGATCCTACACGATCGCCACCTCACAGTATGTGGGTGACACATGTCACGTGAATGAGAAGGGCCAAGGGCATGTTCGTCCGAAATCTTCGGGCGCATAGTTTTTCACTGCCGCTATAAATACCCCTGCCTCTTTCTCACTTCACTTTTACTCCGCTCGACCTCTCTCCCGCTCGCGCTTCCCAAACCCTAGTGCCGCCGCTACTTCATCGTCGCCGGTGAGGAAGAGCTTCACTGCCTTGACCTCATCGCCGTCGTACTCGCGCCGGCTGCGGATTTCTTCACTCCACCACCGCCGTAGTTGTCTTCCTCTGCCAAGTTAGGGCGTGGAAGATCTGAACGGACGAACTTCACCTAAACACTTCCCAGTTCGTCATGTTCTTCACTTTGGGTAATTAAAAGTTACTTTTATTGCCCTCTTTGATTCATGTGTTTTCCTAAAAATCTTCAAAGGTGTTTATTCTTCAATCTTCACACACTAAACACCACACATGTTATCTGTTCTTGATTCGTTTCTCTAAGCAATGATTTTCTTCAAGATTCCTCAATTGTGTGGATTTCCAAATTTGTACAACTCTGGAACCTAAGATAAAGAATGCTTAGTGAAATTCTTCAAGACACATCAGTCAAATTCCTCAAACCTATTCTCTTTTTGAAAATCTTCTGAGAACGCATATGACCTCTCCAAATTCCTCGCAACTATACTTAGTTCACAGGTACAAATGTCCGCTGCTGAATCACTAGGTTCTCATTAACTTAACTCATTTGCAGCATTCCTCAAAGAAAAGTTGCATAGCTCTTCAGAAACTTCAGTTGTTCATCCTCAGCTGAAGAAAATGGCTAACGGCAAGAAGCCACAAAAGGGAGGGAAAAGGCATGAGGTAAATACAGCTTTTGAAATCCCTGAGGATATTTATGTTGGATACTACACTCCTGATGAGGCCAAGTTTGGCAAAGAGGACAAGAATCAGCGAAAAGTGCGCATACAACGGATTGAGAGGAGATGGGCATGAGAATGGAGGGAGTACAGGTATGTTACTCCCAAGTACATGAAGAAATTCGCGCTCAACCCTCCATGCTCAAGACCTCGATTGAGCCTGGCCAACTGGCAGATCCCACCAGCCTCAAGCGCGGTGAGGACTATACTGTTGAATGGGCTAGGCGCCAGGCCAAATTGGCCAAGCAAGCAAAGGAAGTAGTGAGGAAATTCAATGAAGATTCTGCTGTTGTTGCTGCTAACGCTGCTGAGGCCGCTGGTAGTAAGCCCCGGAAGGTTGTGCCAAAGAAGCCTACCCACAAGTCCAGTGCTTCTCCTTCAATGCCCTCACGGCCAAGCTCCTCAGCAATGCCCTCACGGCCAGCATCTTCAAAGCCCTCACGGCCAATTCCTCAGTCTGCTCCTCCTCCTCCAAAGTCCTCACTTCCTCCAACAAAGTCTTCAGCTGCTCCGACCAAATCTTCGGCACCTGTTCATCTCGCCACGTGCCAAAGGACTCAAGGCATATCTATTGCCTCAGGAGCATCTGCTAGCTCCACTGCTGCACCAAGTTCCTCAGCCGGTCCATCTCTGCTGAAGAAAAAGGCCACTGATGGACGAGGCCTTCGCCCAAGTCCTCACAAGAAGCAGGTTGCCTTCCAAATCCCCTCTGATGACGATGAGGCTGATGATGAAGATCTTGCTGAAATCATCAGGGACAGGCAAGCCAAGGCCGCTAGAGCCAAAGGCGGCAATGTGCCACTAATGCTGGATCCCAAGTTGATCCTTGATTTTATTGACTTGTGGCACAAGGACCCCACTACACCTTTGCCGGAGATGAACCTCACTCCTGGTCAAAGTCATGTACTGTCTCACTTCATTGAGGAAGAGAAGTGGAAGTACGAAGAAGGACGAAGGCTGAAGAAAGCGCAATACAAGAAACAATGCTACCTCAAGGATAATGTCCTCACTCTCACTCCAGATCAGCTCCTTGCCTTGCAACGGGAAATCAAACAACTGAGCGATGACTTTGCTCGCTACTATGCTGATTGGAAGGGCACAAAGGTTCGGTTCGTCAATTTGACGAAGACTTTCTCTTAAACTGCCACTGCTTCAGTGCATGTTGAAATTCCTCAGGCTAAAGCATCTGCCCAGCCTACTGAAGAACATGCCAGCACCGCTGACGTCAGTATGGCTGCTGAAGAAAATGAGAGTACCAGGGCTGATGACTCCATTCCAGCCGCTGAAGATATTGCCAGGGCATCCACTAGTGTTGCGCCTGAGGAAAGTGAACAAGTCAGGGCAACTGCAACAGTTGCGCCTGAAGAAAATGCACCTCCTGCGCCTACCCCAACTCCAAGCCTTCCATCTGCATCAGATGCGAAGAAGACCAAGGCCGCAGAGCGTGCAGCGATGAAGAAAAGGAAGGCATCAACTTCTTCAAATTCTTCGGCTCCGAAGAAGATGGAGACTTTGATCAATTCAATTGACAATCCAATTGATGCCATTCTAGTCTCATCAATGCCATCAAAGGACCTTGTTCCTTTTGGTGAAGACTACGAGATTCCCAAGGAATCTGATGAAGAAACTCCTTCTGCTGCTTCGACAGAGCAGTTGGACGAAGAAATTGAAGCGGATAGGATCCCTTCAACCCCAGTCATTTCCTCACCTATGCCTCAGTTCACTACTGAAGAGGCAGGTGTTGAAGAAATTGAAGATGAGGAGGTGGGCATTGGCTGTACCACACCCGTTCTGAATGATGATTTTTGGGAAAGTCAGCATCCAAACTCTCCGTTGTTCACTCCTCTCCAAGCTGTTCCTTAGTCCCGAGTCGCTACTAAAGTACGAGTGGAATCTGACGAACCTCGTGCAACCCCGTCCGTCCATGAAGAAATTCCAGCCACTAGCGCTAATGAAAATGTAAATGAAGAAGTGATGACCTAGGCTGCAACTACAGAAGAAACTGAAATTCCTCAGCATGAGGAACCTGAGATTGCGATTCCTGAGGTGGTACTGCAGATCACTGACACCCCTCAACCCAAGCCAAAGAATCCCTTCTCCAAGAAGCCAAAATTCAAGGCTGGTGATTTCTTCGGCGAGCACGTATTCTTTACTGAATTCAACCCCTATGACAATGCTCGTCTTAGAAGGAAGCGCTTCTGGACTGCCAGCCAGACCAACTTCTATTCATCAGTTCTCTTTGATAAGGACAAAGTCTTCGACCACGAGCACATTCCTCACGTGGACATGGAATCTATGCCTTGCTTCACGCCGGTTCTCAGTATGCTTCACGATGCAGGTCTGCTTAACTTCTGCACTGACATCGTTGACTGGAATGAAGAGCTAATTCTTCAATTCTATGCGACGCTGCATATCACTGGTGAAGCACATGACATCAACTCCTGGGTGTTGGACTGGATAACAGAAAACACTCATTACAAGGCACCATCCTTTGAATTGCTTCGTGCCTTGCCAATCAGTCCTCCACCAGAAGGCGCTCGCTGTCTGTATGATGAACCTGAGCTTACTGACCACTATATGCAAGTTCTCATGAAGCCGTTGAAGCCTGGACAAGTTCAAAGGACCAAATTCCTCATGAAGGATTTGATGTATGTGCCCAGAACCGTCTACCGCATTCTGACGAAGACCATGAGTCCAATCAAAGGTCATGATTCATCAGATGAAGAAATTGCAGGGATGATGAAGAATATGCTCTTCAACATCATACATGGTATCCCTATCAATTACCATGATTTCTTCATGAGGACTCTTGCGAATGTTGCACTTTCAGAATCACCTCAGCTACTTGCCCCCTATTGAAGTCCTCAAGCAGACAATTTCCTCATCCGATGAGAAGGGCAAGTCACCTGCTGTGATCGATGAAGGCATTCGTCCATTGGATGGTCAGTTCCGCAAAGCTGCATCTTACTCCACTAATGATGACTCTACCACACATGATTCTGCTGCAAATGCTCCAAAGTCAAGTCCTCAAGCTACTACTCCTCGCGTGATGACTGAGCGTGAACTGCTTATAAGTCTTCACCAGAAGGTCGATCGGAATCACAAATGGGTTAAGCATCAGTTTGGCTCTATTCTTCAAAACATGACTTCTACACATAATGCAGTGAAGAAAAACCACTACTACCTCCATGAAGTGTTTGATCGCACCTGGGCTATTCTGTCACATCTCTATGGTGAAGAAGATCTGAAGCAAATGGGCTTCAAGGAAGACTTTGACTGGTCTGCACCTCCACCGAAGAAATTCAAGAAGGTCAAGGTTCCTTCCTTGGTGGCCAGCTCATATTCTTCATCCCGTGCCACGGACGAGCATGAAGACTTGGACGACACTGCAGCAGGCCCTACAACGACTCAAGACCCTGACAATGCTGGAGCTCCTCCGTCATCATGATATTCTTCAGGGGCGTTAGTCCTCAGTTTCAACCCTTTTGGTCATTCGATGACAAAGGGGGAGAAATTTGAGTTAGTCTCCAAGCAGGTCTATATATGGGCGTTTTTTGCTAAGTTGCAACTCTCATTCTTCTGATGACTTTGTTGGATCGAGTTGTAATCTTAAACTCTATGGTGGCTTGATAATTTTGCTGTGTTCCTCTGCATGCTTACTCCTCATTAATGTTAATGCACGCATGCTGAATTACATCAGTCACCATATTTCATCATGCATTTCAAATTCTTCATATTGTATGTCAAATGCGTGTATGAATTACAAGATATAGGGGGAGATCTCCATGATTATACTCTTCAAGTGTGCATTGCTTCAAAAGCAAATTCCTCACGATGCACATCTTCAGGGGGAGTTCTTCTATATCTTGCAATCAAATTCCTCAAAATCAGTATTTACACTTCACATGTTTACCCCCGTTGAAAACTTAACCTATATTGTCATCAATCACCAAAAAGGGGGCACACTACAAAAAAAAGACACATCCATGACATTTTGGGCCGAACGAATTTTTTTTCTGTCATACATATGACACTTCTATGACGATAATTGTGATAAAACCCGGTATCATCATAGATGTGGTGGGCTCCTACTTCTATGACAAAAAATCATGACAGAAAATGGGCTTTTCATCCTGGGCGGGCCAGAGACGCAGCTGCATGACATTCTTTGGGCCGTCCATGACGGAAAAAACCATGGTGGAAGCGAGGGGGAGGAAAATTTTGGGGAGTTGCCGGTTACGGTGGGAGGTCGGGGGCCGAGCGATGCGCATTTCTCTCGTACACGTACGTGCGTGTGTGCGAGGCGTTGGCTCTAACTGAACCTGAGCGAGGCGTTGGGCTCTAACTGAACCCAAGTGATTGCACTGCAGTCTATGCGTTACTGAACCCGAGAGATCGATCGATGGCTGTTAACTGAACCCGATGGAGCGATTCCTTCGCTACTGCTGCTAACTGAAGTCGATCGATTGGATGAACA
>NC_041391.1:232032251-232047465 GCF_002162155.2 Triticum dicoccoides
AGGACCCCCGTTTCGACCGTAGCGCTCCAACACAAGTCCGTGTCGTCCATTTTGCGGTACGCCACACCCCTCCCGATCAACAGGACCCCCGTTTCGACCGTAGGAGGTCCATTTCCTCCGTTTTGCGGTACGCCACACCCCTCCCGATCAATAGGACCCCCGTTTCGACCGTAGGAGGTCCGTTTCCTCCGTTTTGCGGTACGCCACACCCCTCCCGATCAACAGGACCCCATTCCGAACGTGGTCGGTCGAACACAAGGCCGTTTCCTCCGTTCTGCGGTACGCTAGGCCTCGTTTCCATCGCATGTTCTGTCCAAGCCCTCCCGATGAACACGACCACACATGCTGTTCCAACCCAGCCGGTTGGCTCCCCATGAACATGACGACGACGTTGTTTCTCCATTCCGACCCAGCCATGTACGTATGCGCGAGTAGGTGTTCGAGACCCTGCCCGTATGTACGTACGTGGCCGTATTTTCTTTCTTGCACCCTCGCCGCTGTACGTATGTGTACATGCTACGTGCGCGCCTCTACTACGACACGTGCGCGCCTCTACTATGACACATGCGCGCCTCTACATCGACCAGTATTTATGTACACGTTCGCGACCAGAATGACAACGCTACGTACGCTTCGACCAGGTGGGTCCCGACTGTCAGGCACTTCCTTGCCTGCGAAGATGTAGCTGGTGGGTCCCAGCAGTCTGGGGGGCGAATCGTTTTTTTTTTGCCCGGACGCACTTCCTTGCGTGCGAAGATGTAGCTGGTGGGTCCCAGCAGTCAGGGGGTGAATCGTTTTTTTGCCCGGGTGCACTTCCTTGCGTGCGAAGATGTAGCTGGTGAGTCCCAGCAGTCAGGGGGAAACTTTTTTTCGCGAAATACGGTGGCCCGTCCGGTGGGTCCCCGCTGTCATGTGGAGGAATCATTATTTTCCGTGTCATAAGGAGGCACTTCCTTCCTGCGGCCGTGGACCCAGCTGTCAGCCTCTCCACGTACAGTCCACGTCCGATGGAAGTCGCTCCTTGACCACGTTGACCACGTTGTGCCGAGAGCACCATGGCGGTGGACGACGGCGAGGCCTAGGAAGGGGACGACTCGGAGCCGGGGAAGACGCAGCAGTGGATGCCCATGAAAAGAGGAGTACGAGGGTTCACTGGTTCGACTGCGGCGTGAGGCTGATGTCGCCGCAAAATAACAGCGGGTGTGGGTGAGTAGAGGGATGGCCCGGCCAGCGGTGGGAGTAGTAGGGGGCAGTGAGGCCTCCGCGGCATCACAGCCGGCCACGGGAGGGAGGAGCACGCGACACGACCGGTGCTGGTTTGGGCGGCTGGAGCAAGAAGACCAGAGGTTGAAGAAGCACTACAACCGTTGGATGAACATCGTACGGTAATAGGAGCTAGAATCGTTCATATTGACTAAGTTGACAAAGCCCTCCGTCCCCGTCAACTTGGTAGGCCCACAAGTCATTGTCCCAGTATGCTGGATTCCAGCTGGCAGGGGGAGTATTCATTTTTTTGTGCGTAATAAGGAGGCACTTCCTTGCGTGCGAAGATAGCTGGTGGGTCCGACAAGTCAGCTAGGGGCACGTTTTTTTGCGAAATACAGAGGCCCTTCCAGTGGGTCCCAGATGTCAGGTGGAGGAATCATTATTTTGCGTGTAATAAGGAGGCATTTCCTTGTGCGCGGCCATGGACCCAGTTGTTAGCCTCTCCACGCACAGTCTACTTCCGATGGTGTCGTTCGTTGACCATGTTGACCACACTGCACCGAGCGCATCCAAGGTGGTGGACGACGGCGAGGCCCCGGACAGCAACGAGCCGGAGATGGGAAGACGCGGGAGTAGAGTCGCAGACGGAGAGGTGTACGAGGATTAACTAGTTCTAGTGTGGTGTGGTTCGACAGTCAGTGGAGAAGAACAGGAGGTGTGGAGGGGTGGAGGGATGGCCAGGCCAATGGTGGAGTAGCGCTTCATAGCGAAGCGTGCTAAGCAGAGCTGCTAGCAGCAGGAGGCGGGAGGTGGTCCCGGCGGCGCTGGAGGAAGAAGATGAGAGATTGAAGATGGATGCCGGTCATTGGATGTAAATCCAACGGCTAACATGTCAGAATCATTTGTTGACTAAATTGACAACGACTTGCGTTGGCTTCGACCTATTGGCCCACATTTCAGCCTCCAAAAATGTGGCACGTATTCAACCCATCTTTTCAGAATTTACAGTCTTTTTTTGCACGGTAGAATTTACAGTCAATTTTATCTTTTTTTTTGAATTACAGCCATTAGCTGGGCTGGGTGAACAATTAATGTAGCGTCCATGCGGCCCATTTATTTTATTTCCTAAAAAATTACAGGCCATTTGCACTTTTTATCTAGATACACGATTTTGCTGGGCTGATTCTAATTATAATGTTGGGTTGGGTCAGCAATGTTATCAAAAAATAAAAAAGGGTTGAGCATTTTGTTATAAATATATTTAAATAATAAGTGATATTATTACATTCGTCCTTAAATCTTACCAAGCTTTTGTACACAATCACTAGGATTTTTGTGCCAAAACAATCCAGGATTTTATTTGTTAAGAAATTATTTTTATAAGTTAATAAGATGTGGGATATTGTTTTCTTACATATGTAAGTATCTCTTAAATATATGATGACAATAAAAATAATATATAATAACATATAAAATAATTTTTAATATATATAATATAGTTAGAAGGGAAACATAACTTGTACCTGGCGTTCCTATTCTTATATAGAAAAATAGAACAGACCTCTGCGTTTTCTTAAAAAAAATACATAAATTGGGATGCCAAAAATAAAACCTCGGATGGGAGGTCCATAGGCCGGTCGATACATGACGGCCCTAAGAAAATACAAACAGGCCCTCCCATCCGAGGTCGTGGGTTGCGCATGTTAAAAATGAAAGCCTAGACGGGGCAGCCCAAAACCACGTCCAACACTTGCCAAAACTTTGTCCCTCGTTTTCTCTGTGTTTCGCACACTCGACATTGTGTGGGCATTTTGACTGTGCATCATATGAAAATGTGCTATGCATGAATGTTGATCAGCATGATGTTAACTGGCTAGTAGTTCCATTTTCGACCATGAATAAAACTTCCAACATGATGTTAACCCTGTTTGAAAAGGTCGTGTTAATATAAATGCTCTGCCTCTGAAAGTTGCAGTTTCTTATCTGAAACTGAAACTTGCAGTTTCTTCTCGTCTGCACTTTTATACTCCTATGAAACTACATTTTTTTAAGTGCTAAAAATAGATCTCTAGAATTCATAAAATTCTTCATATGCTCAATACTGCAAATCTGAAATTCAAAAGATAGTCATATCTAAAAGTACTCTCAAAATACACAACACAAAACACAATTCACAACCTGCAAATACTGACAACCCTAAGCTCCTCCTGACAATTCACAACCTACCCAACTATTGGGCTGGGGGCACTACAACAAGAACCCCCCTATAGCAACGCATCAATGCGTTGTTGTATGCCCATATATGTGTTGCTATGACCTACACCAACGGATTAATATGCATTGCCGTTGGTGGCGTTGCAAGAGTCTATAACAACATATAGAAATGCGTTGGTAAACAGTGCGAAAAAGTATTGCAGGATAGCAACGCATAGAACTACACCATAACAACAGTTCATATATGTTGCTGACTACCCTGTACGAAAGGATATTCATGTGCACATAGATAGATCGTTGCAATGTATAGAAGTGTTCCTTATCATGAAATACTAATGACATTTCATATATTGTCATCTACAATAACATGGTCAAAGCTGACAATGCATGGAGCCACAATATAATAAATATAAAGGTCTCATATATTAAATTGACTTTGTTGCATTACAAATAACATGATCCAAAGGTTACAGTAAGTGATACTACATAGTATCCTAAGTCTGGACGTTTCAAACAACGCCTGAACCATTCTAAAACATAATGTTTGAAACATTGATACTAGAAATGACATCCTAAAACACTACACAAGACTATCGAATAGCAGCCCCATTGTCCAGCTTACAATCAACATCTGCGCCATACATCATCAATTTATCTTCGCAATCTACAAAAATAAAGAAATAAGATCAGTAAGTTATTGTAGAGAAAATATGGTTAAGAGCAGCAAAATTAGAGGAGGAGCAACATACAAAGGTTGAAGGCCATGCGATAATTAATCCTGCTGCATGACCAATAATGTTGACCTTTTTTAGTGGTCGTATCAACTGATCAGATTTTGCTAATGTAGCATCAACTCGCACTGCCCAGAATTGGTTACCAAGATGAACACCCTCAACTTTATATTCTGGCTCAATGCTTTGTAGCGTACCAAGAGCAACATTCCTGTTTGGATTTCCTAAGCTCTTCAAAAAGACTACAGTGCCAACCTATTCGTAAACGAGAAAACAATTTCTAATATAAGCAATTTAAAACTTGAAGATAATCATTCATATCATAAACTTAATACACATACATCTATTGAGTCGGCACCCAGGCAATTTGTTGTACTGCATTGTTGTTTCTGTAGAATATATTTTGTGCAACATTAGTATGCAATATAATTGAAGCGTAAGAACTGAAACAAAGAAGAATAAGATTTAGAAAATCTATGTCATACATTGCCATGCTTTGTTGCATTAGCTCCTCTTGAGATCTTACTAGTGTTCTGGCCACCAAGCTAATGGCAAGATGCAAAATAATCAGAACAACTTCAGAAGCAAAAACTGAATATTGATGTACACATGATGAACCAGAATCTTCCATATACATAGAGTATTCTCTAACCCGTTGAGGCGTGTTGTTAAGTTGGAGATCAATTTAATAGTGCAATCATATTTTTTGAGTAAATGATGGCATGTCATGTCGTGCACTAGATTGTTGTGCAAGAAGACTACATCTATAATGCCACTTATACTCTCTGTTATGTTAAGAATTCCAGCTGCTACCAATGTATTTTTTAGCAAATCTACAAATTAGTTTAATAATTGGTTTTTCATGTTCAAGGGCTGCAACATTATGCAAACGAAAGGCTGAAATAGCAATGTGCAGAGATTTTACAACTTGGTGAAACTAACTACATTTTATCTCTTAGATTCATATCTCATGTATTTCTACTCAACATTGAAACTGTTATTTATGCCAGACTTAATTTTTAGCATGAGTATGCGCTGGAAATGTGCAATAAATTTCTTGAAGCAGGAGAGCAGAGATGCATAGTGAAAAGAAGCTTTAGAAGTTTAAAACATATGGAGTGCACTAACCTTATCTGCACTAGTGTTTTCCTTCACTTGTTGCACATGTTCATCATGGATAGAGGTATCTTTGTTCTGTGACAGAAGATATATCATAAGATTCAGAAGAACTATAATAAACATTCCTACCATGAGAAGAGGAAGTAGCAATTAATTGTTGTTAAACCATATTGGACTCCAAACAGTATATAAATGAGCATATATACCTTATCCTTAGAAGCGCGTTTGTTTGATGGATGCATCTCCATGTCATAGAGAAAGTTTTCCTTGCTCTATAATGAATGGCAAGAGACGATTAATTTCTATAAAAACAAACAGAAACATATTGATGCATCCATACAGTACCATCACATTATTCTGCCGCCCAATGGTACCAAGTTGTTGACTACGACTATCGCTATATACTCTCTGTCGATTGAAACCAAAAATGAAAATGGTCATATTTATTTAAATGACTTCAACATATTATTAGAAAATTCTAGATAAATACTTTTTGTTTTGAATTTGTCTTGCCAACACAATGAGCATCTTGAGATGTCGACTCCTGACCCAACGAACCCTGTAACGAGAACCTAACAATTAGTACATGTATTGAATAATGAAGTGCATTCTAAAGATAAATATATTTTGCTAGTTTTGAAATGGATGCAGAGCTGTGAATAAATAAGCATATAGAAGATAAGCTCATAATGAAAAGAAGCAACAACAGGTATGCAAGGAGTATCTTGTGTTTTAGATTTGATTTCATTGGTGTATCAGCATGAAAGTTCTTATGGTAATCTTCTCATGATTCTTGACATTGGTAATATAAGTTCATAAAAGGAAGAGTTACTAACCTTATATGCACTAGTGTTTTCCTTCTCTTGTTGCACATTTTCATCATGGACAAAAGATTCATTGTTCTGTGACAAAAGATATATTATAAGATTGCCAAGAACAATAATAAACATTCATACTTCAAAATGTGCGAGTAATTCTAATTGCTACTCAACCATGCTCGATTCCAGACAATATATACTAGTTGGAGGCACGTGCTTTGCACGTGTGCGTTCTTAACTAAAAATTTCATACAAGCAGGAAAATTTTATATATAAACAAAGCAATTTTTATATGGAGTTTTAGCTTCACAGCCTCTTGCCAATTTACAATGTTCATGAACAAATTTGATTTTCTTATATTTCCAGAACATGTAAAGAGTAATTTTGGTTAACATTTGACAAACGTAAAGTTTCCCGCAAAAAAAAGGCAAACTTGCAGTTAATATTCTCAAAATGGTAAGTTACATCATGGGATTAACTTTTGTTCAAAAAATAATCAGATTCAAAAACTGAACACGTGGTCTGTCTATGGATTAGATTAGAATTAGTAATCTATCTGTGGATGGGGCATGTCCCAGGCGCATCAGATTAGAATTGTAATCTATCTGTGGAGTACCTAAGGACGGGGCATGTCCCTCCATTGTTGAGTTGGCTTGTAATGGCTCTGTAATTGATTCCGTATGAGTAAAGCAAAATGGTCTGTGCTCCCGTCTGTTGACCGGATGTTTCTGTTGTATGTTAAAACTGAAAAATGTCTGTATATTTCATATACATGTGAAGCCCAATGGATCTGTATCATAAAGAATGATATGTGCTCACTTATGTTCCTGGATTTCTGCTATATGCAATAACTGAAAAAGGAATGGTACATCTATAAGATTTAAGTATTGTATATGCTAGAATAATAGCCCTGCAAATACATTAGACCCTCAGCATCCACATCATCGTACTCAATGGTGTCTTCACTATTTGCCAGGTATTATGTTGAAAAGTTATCTATAGTTGTAAATAGATGAAATACTTGTATGTGCAACAAATTAAATCATTGTAATTATGACTAAAATTACCATGAATGGCAGGAAAAGAATCCTGGGGCACATAAACGATATCTTCACGCAAATTGTTGGTCTCTCTACCACGATCCTGTGCAGTACTTTCTTTTCCTGACCTGTCTTTTATTATGGCCACAAGTCTCTTGTACATATGTTTCTTCCTGATCATGCGAGAGTTGTGAGTGCATGTTGGGGCAATGATGTCGCTTATGCACCTACGTTTTTCAGTTCATATTTTGGAGCTTGATCTTCAGAGGATATTGATGATAAATATATGCCAGATGAACTGATGGTGAATTGAGTTCCAGATTTTGGATGACTTGTGCCAGAACCACCACTATCCGCCACTGTTTTTAAGGAAAAAGTGTCATTTGTGATGAAATATATAAAAAATAATTGATAGTAGATATTTGTTAATCCATTTTGTATCACAACCTTGTTTTTCCTTTTGATGAAGACTCTACTTGAGAAAATACTGAATCGTGCTTTTCATAGTTTGAACTGGACACGACTTCCTTTCCTGTAATGTAGGTTCAACCTTATCCCATCAAAAAATCATACATCATATAATAAGGAGGTAAACAAACATTCAACGGTCATTGGTAATATGAGAAATGAATATTTCGTCGATTAGAAAAGTTACATGTCATGCACATGTTCTTATTAGCCCTTGTATTTTTCTGCCGTGGTGCTGGTTGTGTATTGCTACAAATTGCGCTGCACTCACGCCTCATTCTTTTGTGCTCACGATTCCTTTGCAAATAGTCTTTCCTCTGATATGGAGTCATTTGCTGATATCTATCCCGGTCGCGGTAACGCTTATGCTGGGAAGAATTCAATTGTGTAGAATTTTTGGTTTGACCTAAGGGATCATTCTGCTCTCCAATGACAGCTGCTATTTCTCCAACAAAGAAAACAAACAAAAACACATAGTATATCAAGACAAAGGATCGATAAGGATAATAATTATATATCAAGATAATAAAGAAACATACAGTGGCTCCCTTTTGGTGAAGTCACGTCTAGTGAACATTTGTAACATCTCTAAATGGAACTCGGCCTTCTATCTTGTCGATTTTACTTGATTTTTATAAGCCAGGTGTTCTCAACCCCAACCTACAGTATAAGCATAAAGCATTAGACCACTTTTAGGTTGCCAAATCCAAGAAAAATAATTATAGCATATACAAATTTGCAAATAGCTAAGAGACACGAATAGAATGAACATTCGCTTTATGTTCAGATAGCATTGACTTTAATAATGTACTGTTTGGACAAAAACACAAACACCTTGTGTGCAGGAAAAGTAGAAAAAGATCAGCAAGCCACAATCAGACCAGTGGAAGAAGAATCACCTGATATAAAACTAAAATCAGACCTTGCGTGCAAGAAAAGTAGAAAAAAATCAGCAAGAAGAATCACGTGTACAACATTCTCATACAAAAGAATTATCACAAAATCCCAAAAGAAACAGAAGTATCAGCAACCTCACCCGTCACCTCTGGTTAGTGGCACTATGGTCAGCTGGCCGTAGATGGATATCCAGCTCCTATGAGCCTGGACTGACCAGGCGCAAACAAATTTTGAAGCAAATCAGAGACTGCAAGGAGACGGGGGTGGAGTTGCAATCTGGATGTGGGAGGTGATTCGGAGGTGCCAGGGGTGTGGACGGGGGGATGGACCGATGGAGGTGCTGGGGGCTACAGAAATTGGATACAGATCATTCGGGCGAGAGATTGGCGTGAGATGAGGAGTGGAGGTTGGCGGGGAATCGATTTGCTTGGAGCCAGGAGGCTACCGTGGGTTGTGGAGTTCTCTCAAAGGGGCTACTAGTTTTCACCTTTGGCGGGAATGTGCGTGGGTGGCGAATCCGGGTGACTCAGGCCGTTCGATCTAATGGAGTTGACGGCTACAGATGATTCCGTTCTGGAAGTGGTGGGTAAAACGTAAGAGAAGAAGCCAGATTCAAATATTCAAAAATCCGTATACTATAGTAGTAGAGAAATGAGCATACCTTATCCACAGCAGGACGTTTGTATGATGGCTGCTTCTCCCTGTCATCGACAAATGTTTCCTTGCTCTGTAATGAATGGCAAGAGATGATTAATTTCTATAAAAAGCAAACAGAAATATATTAATGCATCCATACACTACCATTACATTATTCTGCTGCCCAATAGTACCAAGTTGTTGACTATGACCGTCACCATAAATTCTCTGTCGATTGAAACCAAACAAGATTAAGAACATACTTGTAAAATGGCAGCAAAAATTTATTAAACCTTTGTAAAGACACATACTTTTGTTTTTGAATTTGTTTTCGCAATAGAAGGAACATCTCGAGATTTAGATATCTGATCCAAAGAACCATGTAACTAAACCTAAGAATTAGTACATGTATTGAATAATGGAGAAATTCTTTGAATTTACCTGTCAAGCTCATTTACATGGAGAACTTTTGAACATATTCCTCGGAAGTAAGCAGATAATTCAAATAGTACTGTTGTGACCTTGTCTGGAAGAATACCCGTCAATGCTATAAGCATGAATTGCTGCAGCAGGACATGGCAGTCATGTGTCTTTAGCCCAGAAATTTTTCCTTCAGCAGACTTCGCACATTTAGATATATTTCCACAATAGCCATCGGGGACCATTATAGACTCAAGAACTTCAAGGAACAATTTTATCTCACTTCTGGACATGGTAAATAATGCGGGTGGTAAGTAAAACTTGCCTGAAGGCTGTCGCTCTCGATGTAGGTCCTCTCTAATATTCATTTCTTTAAGATCTAGACGAGCACTAAGATTATCTTTTGACTTCCCATCTAAACCTAAAAGTGTACCCAGAATATTATCACACACATTCTTCTCTATATGCATCACGTCAAGATTATGTCGAAGGAGATTATAGTCCCAGTAGGGTAATGTAAATAGACTACTTAATCCCTTGTAAGTTTTTGACTCCTTAAAATCACCAAGAGCCTTTATTTCTTCTTCAACCTGACGTCCATAGTAAGTTCGAGGCTCTGCTCTATGCTCCACCGTTCCATCAAAAGACTTTTCATCAAAACGAAATTTATAATCAGGCTGCAGAAATCGGCGGTGACCCATAAAGCATGATTTCTTTCCATGTTTCAATCGTTTGGACCACGCATCCACACCGCATGGCGGACATGCAAATTCTCCATGCACCTTATGTGAAGAAACCATTCCTAAAGTTGGCAGGTCATTTATAGTCCATAACAGCACTGATCGCAAAGTAAAGGTTTCATTTTTGGACACATCATATGTGACCATTCCATTCTGAAATAAGTCTTTCAAGTCATCCAAAAGTGGCTGGAGAAAGACATGAATATTATCGCCTGGACTTTTGGGCCCAGGAATTATCAAAGATAGCAAAAGGTAAGATTCTTTCATGCACAACCATGGAGGCAGATTATATATGACCAAAACAACTGGCCAACAACTATAACTAGAACTTAGCATCCCATAGGGATTAAATCCATCAGTAGCCAAGCCAATCCACAAATTATGGGCATCAGATGCAATTTTTGAGTACCTTTCATCTAAATTCTTCCATGCTGGGGAATCGGCTGGATGTCGTAGTGCGCCATCCTTAATGCGCTCTTCATCATGCCACCTCAAAAGAGGTGCTGTCTCTTTGCACATGAACAATCTTTTGAACCTATCCTTGATTGGAAAGTAACGTAAAACTTTGCTTGGTGTTGCTTTTTTTCTTTCCTTCTTTGTTAACTTCGTTCCCGGTTCTTTATCTTTCCACCTAGAAGCCTTGCATATTGAGCAAAAATCATCATTTTCTGTGTCTTTCCAGAACAGCTGGCAATTATTCGGGCAAGCATGAATTTTTTTATAATCTAGGCCGAATTTGGAAACAATTTTCTTAGCCTCATAGAAATTCTGGGGCAGCTCATTTCCGTTTGGAATTGCCATGCATAGAGTGTCAAGTAGATCTCCAAATGACTTATCAGACCATTTGTTCATGGATTTTATATTAAACAAAATCACAAGTAATGATAGCAGTGATAATCCACATCCCGGCCACAAAGGTTTCTTCGAATCATTGATCAATCTGTAAAATTCTTCGGCTTCTAAATTTGGTCCATGCTGATTTGGTGGATCTGGACTCTCACTCATTGGCACATCATCATACATATTCCTGAAGGCATCATTAATTAACCCATGCATGTCAGCAAGCATTTCTTCATTTTGAGGTTGTGGTTGCTGATCATTATTGTGCTCATCTGAAGATTCGCCATGAAAAACCCATTTGTCATAACTCTTAAGAATTCCATTACAGATCAAATGATCACGGACCTCCTTCTTTGACAACACATTAGTGTGCACGCATACTTCACATGGACAAAGGATCGTGGTATCTTCTGTCTTATCTTTATATGCAAATTCCAAAAATCCATCTACGCCAGCCAAGTACCGGCTACTTCCTCTAGGATAACGCAAAAGTACCTTGCTGATTTCTACATCCATACCCACTCTGCAATAAAGAGTCAGTGGTCAATGCAAAGTTGAACCCTAATTAATCCAATTTTCCAGTTACTAATCAAGATAAGTTATGTCTAACAAGCATAAGCAGACCATAAAAATATCAAACTTAGACTTTGTCTAAGCAAACTGCATCATCAATGACATAAATATTTTCCAAATATTAAGCAGACCACATCATACAAGAGATGAAGAGGGTGAGAAGCTTACCTATGCAGGGGCGCGTCTTTGGTGCTGGTGTAGGTTAGGCGACCACTGTCGTATGGCTGGTACAGATGTGGCAGAAATTCTGAAAAGAAAAGAACAAAATTGCATCATATTTCTCAGAGTCCTTACAGGTCGTACTACCCTAACAATCAAATTTTCTCTCAACAAACAGGGACATGCATATCATCCACATATTTCCCAAGGGGCATGATTGGTTTGCCAATAGAAGAATACGTTCTATAGTAATAGGACTACATGATGAACAAAGGTACACCAATAATCTTTTTGAAAACTACAGGCTAATAAAACTGAACATGTAGGATCTAAAAAGATGTACAGTAGAGTCTCCAACATGAATTTGATAAACTTGAAGGTTTCATCCACTTTGAACAACATTGTGATGTTAATATGAAATAGCTACACCGACAGCTGATCTCGGATATATTATACACCCCTACCATCTCAACTCAATTTTTTTTCAAGAACACTCAACTCAATATATCTGCTGTATTATATACATACAGTTTCTTTCAGTTGCATAACATACTGACACATCGAATGAAGGATCATCGACTAATGCCATATACCAGCGAAACAATACCATAGGCAAGAAGCATTTATAATTTTTTTTCTGGTTTTGTCCCATGTACATTAAATACTTTGTGTGCTATTCAGACATTTAGACCATCTGTATAATTGTAAGGGTATAACCATATACATTATTTGCCTTGGCTTGTGGAACCATCCAAGGGTTTCTGATTTTATCGAAATAATAGTAAAGTAGCGAAGTTATTTGAAAATTCAATATTGTACATCATACAAGAAAACATGTGTATACTCTGTTATACACTGAAATCTGACTTAAGTGGAACAGTAAGCTTCTTATAACAGTATAAGCTTCTTATAACATTGATCATCTTTATAGTAAGTAAAATACGAAATTACAAATAAGACTTTTTTCTTGAACAATGGATACGCATGATTATGCTAGATGGATATACTGAATTGACTTTAGTCGCATCAAGTTCAGTTCAGGTATTACTTTTCCATAGTGTCATCTTTCACATTCACCAGACCAGCGGAAAAATGACAGTGTTAGACAAGAGATGAAGAGGGTGAGGGAAGGTTACCTATGCAGGGGCGCTTCCGGTGCAGCTCGGTGAGCCCGCGATTGGCAGACAGCAGGTTGGAGGCGCAGCTAGGTGCAGGGAGCCATGGAGGACGGTGTCAGCACGGCAAGTCGGCGACGCGGCTAGGTGGAGGGAGCCAGGGAAGGGCGGTGGCTGAGGAATTTTGGGCGGTCGGGCGTTCGGTATGGGGAATTGGCGCGTCTGGGATGAGGAGCCTGGCTGCTTGGGGGCGGCGACCGAAGGAGAGATGGATCGGCGGCGGCGTAGCAATATGAGGGAGCTGGGAGGGCGGCCGCGGAGACGGCCGGGCGTGCGATATGGGGGACGGCGCGTCGGGATTGAGGTGGAGTTGGCTGCTTGGGGCGGCGGCGGCAGGTGAGATTGCTCGGCGGCGGCGGCAGGTGGGATTGCTCGATGGCACAGTTTTCTCTCGATAGATTTTTAGGTTTTTTTGGGGGATTTTTAGGTTATTGGAGGGAGTAGTATAATATATAATCTATTCTGGGTATCCTTTGACACATACAACGTGACTGTACAGTCAATTAATACCGATATATCAGGGCTTTTTTTTCGGGGACGATAGATCAGGTTCGTCCTAAACAGATCGGACATTTAAGTGAACCGCGGCACGGGGCGATCAGGGTGTGCACATTACAAATTAGATTTTCCCACACGGCTTACCAGAAAAGAACAGGAAAAACAATTTATCCGTATGATTAAATAATATGTAAATGTTATTATTTTATTCTAGGGCCCATGAGTCGAAACTACTCATAAGAGGACGAACTGACTACACGTCCTCCCTCTCCTTGACGAGCAGCTACGCATGGACTCCAACACATGATATTTGTTGCTCTTCCTATAGCCGGCTACAGATGATACTGCCAACGCATATGTGCGTTGTACCATCGATGTATAGAACGTATGTTTAAAGCGTTGCTAACTATGCGTTGCTATAGGGGGTTCTTGTTGTAGTGGGGTGGGGGGCAGCCCCCTCCTATTCCTCGGCGGCAAACAGCCACCCCGTGAGACGATGTGAATGGCGAGGGAGACAATGGCGGGGAAGCGTCGTCGGGCCAACTACTTTTCTACTCTTGCAGTTGGGTTCGGTCGACGAAGACTCCACCGGCTCGCTCGGCAGGACACCCTCACAAAAGGCACCCTGTAGATATTCGATCCTTCAATCTCTGGTGTATGCTCCATCTGGGATTGATACTCCCAACACCGCTCCCTCACGATCGGATTCGGTGAATCTGTTTGCTCCATGGCCCAGAGGAGCAGCTCTATGTACTCCGGCGTGACTCCCTCCGAGAGTATCGCCGCCTTTTCGCTCTGTTGCAGATATTTGGCCATGGATGTCATCGTCGCCGCTAGTTGGTCCTTGTTGTCAAACCAAGATTGTATCTCCAACATCCTAGCTAGATTCACAGGGTCGCCGTCTACGATCCTCACGTATCGGTTGTACTCCTCCATCGATCTACTTCTCCACAGCACCTTCACTCGCCGGTGGTGGTTTTTGAATGGAAGAGGAGAGGAGCAGCGCTGGTTTTGGATTAGAACGGGAGAGGAGCGACGCTGGGTTTGGACTAGAACAGGAGAGGAGGGGCGGTGGTTCTGAAATGGAAGAGGAGAGGAGCGGCGCTGGATTTAGATAGGAACAGGAGAGGAGCGGCGGTGGTTTAAGAGGAGAAGAGCGGAAGAGCGGCGCTGGTCTTGGAAGTATTTTTTTGTTGTTTTGCCTATTTTGGGTCAAAGTTTGACCACGTACTGTATGTGACAAGCAAAATGTGAATGCATGTCACCAAAAATTGCATCTTTTGGTTTGTATCTGAATGTACTTTCAAATTATATTATTTTTGCAACGTGTAACATATATTTTATGTGTGAACATGATGGTCAATTATGACCCAGAATAAAAGGGAGACTAGTTAATGTGGGGTCGCTTTCTTAATTGAAGGGTAAATTGATTTTGATTTTGATCCAGTCACAGCGCGCCGGCCCTCTCGCCCAATCCTAAATCGCTGCCGCACGCTCCTCTCCCTCTTCTCCATTGCAAAACCACCTCCTCTCCTCTCCATCATCTCCATTCCAAAACCACCGTCTCGCCTCTCCCTCTTCTGATCTTCTCCATTGCAAAACCACCTCCTCTCCTCTCCATCATCTCCATTCCAAAACCACCTCCTCTCCTCTCCATCATCTCCATTCCAAAACCACCGT